>NC_068359.1:118143953-118443953 GCF_020536995.1 Dreissena polymorpha | reverse complement strand
TAGTTTTTGGCTCTATGAATATTTTGAGATTTGAGATTTGAATTAGTTGCAGACAAATGTGAAAGTACACATGAAATAAGAAATTGTTTGACTCGGATTACAGTCGACTCCGAGTTATCGACGGTCGACTTTATAAGCACATGTTTTGAATACACGAAATCTATAACCGGATGCAGTGCTTTTGTATGGAACATTTTGTTTATGGAAGTAAAGATTTAAACAAAACGTTCTGTTTTTATTTCTTTTAACGCAGAATGATTTCGTTCGCCAATCAGGAAAATGTTGATCAGATCGTTGGCCTTAAAAATATGTTGAACAATTCAAATTAGTTCTGAGACTAAAGTAATTGTTAATGTTGTTTTCCAAATATATTAACGACGGTAAAGCACGTCACGCAAAGGACACGCGTTAAACGCAAATGCATCCATTTTATTGGAATTGTTAATGACAAATGGTATGGCTAAGGAATAGAAATACGGTATTAAATTCAATCACCTCAAATAAGTTCTCACAACACTAAATGCAATTATTTCGTCTTATTAGGATTTTAATGCCGTAAATAAAACAGGATGCATTTCCCTTGGGATGCAATTTCACTTAAGTTAAAATCAAACACAATGGTTAAAAATAATATTCGTGCTCCACGTTATATATTCTACAGCACGTCTTGGATATTAACCAACTGTCACGACAAACAAAAGATTTCACAGGCTCTTAATATATTAGCAATTCGATTTTGGGTTGTGTCAGTGACTCCGGTCATGGTCATCGGATAACATGACCTGCTTCTGATTTATAGTTAATTAACCTCGTAAAACAAACCACGCAAGCTAAAAACTGTCAATTCCTGTAACATTTATGCATTTTAAAATGAAGACGGTGTCATCAACATATTAACATAGCGTGATTTATTTGACTGTAATGCAAAGCAAAGATTATTGCAGTTGTTGACGCAATATAGACAGGTGTAACATGTTTAACACACTAAAAAATATACATTAAATGTGTAGGTATCAGCTGCTATATATTTTGTATGCGCTGTCATTTTCTGGCCTCAATAAATTCGACATGAGATAACTGTAGCGTATTATTAACACAGTACATCACACAAGGTTTTGTTCCCGATGATCCTAAATTAAAACGATTTGTACCTTTTTTTAAATAATACAGTTGGAATTTACCTTTTCGTTTCTATATCATGACCCATGGTGTATCCAATACACGGTTATACAATGCGCCATTTAACACAAGCATGATTCACGCTATGCTTCAAGTGATATCGGTACGCACGTAATGCATTTATATGCATAAAGCCATTACGATCTTAATCATGATCGAAATGAGTAATTTGGTTTTGATTGTGAGCGTCTGTTAAAGGACAGTTGAATGCTCTGATCTGTGTGTAGTTTCATTGAATAATATATAGGTTATCTATCATTTATATGTAGATTTGGTATAACAATAGAAACACGTGTCCGCTAGTCTTGTATATGAGGCAAATGACCCATGGGGTTTGCAACACAATAAGACATTAAGCTTTAATCAAGCAATACTTCAAAGGATATCGTAGCGCACCAGACAATTTTCGACATGTGGATACTGGTTATTTAGTGTTAAAACTTAGAGAGATATTTGACTATTGTATATTAAATTATGAACCCGATGGGTTTTCGCATTAGATGTGTCATTTGGTATATAATTGTATATTTCTCGTTATGGTTTAAGCCTCAGTTAAGACACTTAATCCATACTGGTGCAACGGATGTATTTTCTATATAGGTTCGTTATGTGTTGGCCATCGTGAACTGCATGCTCTCTAAAAATGCATGCATTTGTTTTAATTACTTCTTATGCGGTTTTGCCTATTAGACAGAAGACGCTAACAGTGGACATGGTCTTTTTATTGAACATGTGTCTTATGTTCTTAACACTAATCGTTATGGGCGTGAAATCACATAATATAATACTTTATACAATGTGTATCTTGACGCATTGACTTAATTGATCATGACAAGTTATTTTTGTCAATATCATGAAATCTTCATGTTATCGCGCGACTATACCGGATGTTTTTTTGTTATAAACTTAATGGTTTGCAGGTCACACTAGATTAAAATGTTCAGACAAATATAATGATATCTCACAATCAGTTGGTGATGCAATTTTTGATTTGATTGTTTTTCTGCAATTTCGCTGTAATTTAGTAGAGCGCCATTTGCATAATACAATTGTTTCCGCCGCTTTGGAATCAATCCGAATTGTGTATAAAGCATTACGTTTTTTTGTCTTGTTGAAACATTATTTTTAATCAAAACATGTTGTTTTATTTTTTTCGTGTATATAATTTTATTTTATCCGTAAAAATTACAGACATACATACAAGCATAACATATACATAGTATTTTAAAGACAGGTATTTGATGGGTACATTAACTTAGCTATTCCGTAAGATATTACATACATACATGCATTTTATACATACAGAGTACATGTATTTGAGTACAACATACATAAGGTTATACACGTTAATTCATATACATTTTATAGTGTTAACATTTCAAGAATTATAACAACAAAAACTTATTTGCATATTCATATTATAACGTTTTAGTTTATTGTATGTATATCTTTTAACTGTAATATTTATACAATATACCACCAAACATAATTTGCACATGCATATAATATAATTTAGCTTCAGCTATAAGTATGTATATCTTTGATATGTTATTAACATACACGTTTGAAAGGTTTCCTAAATGCTGATTTGCATTGTGTAAATGCATTATTAATGCAGACTTAACAAACAAATTGGTGAAAATCAATGTCTATATAAACGATATCATGTGTCACGATTAGTGGTGTCATTATGGGAAATGTCTACAAATATTTGTATAATGGACCAGTCTCGTAATTCATCATCTGTGTTAATTGTGGTTTTATATATTTTGAAATTGTGTTTCATACTATTTACAAGTCCACAAGGTGTAGGGATTCTGTTTTTCTTCTGACAATGAAAAATATACCGCTTAATTTCGAGACACACAATGTTCAAATCATTCATCTTTGGGGTTGTGATTCCAAGTATTAGATCCTGACATGTAATCTGGATAGTTAAGCTTGATCTTGTTCTGTTAATCGTCTCAACAACAAGTTTAACAATTTCTTGGGAATATGGACAATACCAGAACAAGTTCATAATATTTTCTTCTTCATTTTCACAAAAAGTACATAGATTATTGGCAACAATTTTCATTTTTAACACAAGATATTTTGTTCCTAAGATTATGTTGACTATTCTGCACTGGAACCATCTTATTTATGTATCTTTAGTTAGGTTGAACACAAGTTCATGTACGTTTTTCCAGTCAATATTACAAAATTCTGAATTCCATTTTGTTTGACAAGCTGGAATGTCACTGTTTTGGATTAATATTTTATAAATATGTTTTTCTTCTTTTGGGCTGGTAACTATTTTCTTTATTTATTTTTGGTTATATAGGCCCATGAGTTTTATTATAAGAAAATAGCATGTCTTCAAAATGTTTAATATATTTACTTATTATGTTAATAAATCCTTGGAACAATAGGAAATTTGTGTTTGTTCCGGCATGTTCGTCCAAAGATTCTTTGGAAATAAAGCAATTTCTCTCTATCATAATATCTCTCACAAAGCGTATGCCTCTTTCATATAGACTTTTAATATAAATATGGTTGTTGTTATTTTTTAATTGGGATTATAACATAGAGGCATATCCAGGATATCATTACAACTAATTATAGGCAGCTTTTCAATATACAATACATAGTTTTTAAGCACATCAAGTCAACATTTATTCTGCAAGTGTGAACATATTTTCTCTGCATGCATTTTGCCAGTATTAAACATAGTTTTAAAATCTATTATCGATTTAACTAATGTATAAAAAATTCCTTCGCATAACAGTTATCTTTTGAGCCATGTTAGTTTCATGTATTTTTCAAAAGAGCATATATCTATCATATTAAGCCCACCTTAGTTATATTCCTTAACAATTACAGTAGCTTTTATTTTGCTTGGTCCTGTCCAAATGAAGTCGTAAAATGGTTGATTAATTGTTTTCATGGTGTCAATTGTTGGTGTTGGTAGTGATACAAATAAGTGAGTAAGTAAATGTAGAAGCAATGATTTGACAATAGTTATCTTTCCTAGCGGTGTCATATTTCTACGATTTCAATGACTCTTTGATCTTTAATTACATTCAATTTTATTCTCAAAATTTATCATTACCATGTTTTCTAAGTTAACATCAAACACAATACCAAGAGCTTTAAAAGTAGAAGCGCCCCATATCAGTTTGTATTTTGTTTTTATTGATCGAGTTCTATACTTCATAGAGCCTATCCAAATTAAATTAGTTTTTTCATAGTTTATATTTAGTCCAGAATATATTGAAAATTCATGAAGCATATCTAAAGCACAATTAAGGGATGAGTCTGACCCGTCGAGAAGTAGAGATGTGTCATCAGCAAATTGGGATATTTTGTATTCAATATCTTTTATTGAGATACCTTTCATTTCTTTGCTTTCCATTATTTTAATAGCAAGAATTTCTGCGCATATAATGAAAATGTAAGAACTGATTGGGTCTCCTTGACGACAGCCCCTCTCTATACAGAAAATGTTCGACAAGAGTCCATTTATTTGTATGGAGGCCATACTATTATGCAAGAACATAGATATCCATTTTTGAAACATTGGTCCGAAATTAAAAAAGCACAGGGTTATAAATTTGAAAGATAAGGTGTCGAATGCTTTTTCAAAATCGATTGTCATAAGTAATCCAGGTAGATTATTATCTTCAGCATATTTTAATACATCATAAAGTAATCTAGTGTTTTCCCCGATAAATCGGCTCTTTATGAAACCAGTTTTATCTTTGGAGATTAAAATATCAAGTACTGTTTTTAATCTATTTGCAATGGAGCATGATGCTATTTTGTAAACAACATTTAATAAGGTTGATGGTCGCAGGTTTTTAAGATAACATCTCGGCCTGTTTTCTTTTGGAATCCAAGTTATAATTCCATGCTTTTGAGTTATGGACAAAGAGTTTGTATAAAACGCATAATTTATGCTTCTTATTATAAAGTGACCTAACTTATTCCAAAACACCTTAATGAATTCAGCAGTGAATCCATTAGAACCGGGACTTTTGTCGTGTTTCATATATTTAAGCGTTATTGATACTTCTTTAATATTAAGCAGTCCTTCTAATGATTCAGATTGAACTTTAGTCAATTTTGGTATATTTACAGGAGATAAATCCGCTGTTATATCATATTCCATTTCGTTGTCATTTTTTCTGTATAGAGATTTATAGAACAAAACAGCTTCATTTAAAATATCATTTTGTTCAATCAACTTAGCACCATTTTTTGATTCAATAAAAGGTATCGACTTGCTTGTATTATGGTTTGATTTAACTGAGCAAAGGTATTTAGAGGGTTTTTCCCCATCTTCTATCCATTTAGCTCTAGAACGAAAAAGTGACCCTTTAAGTTTATTTTCCCGAACGTTTTCTAATTCATTTTGTAAGGCAAGAAGTTGGTGTGCATTTGTTTCATTTAATGATTTTTAAAGTCTATCAATTTCCTAAATTAAATTTGATTCATGGTTTTTGTTTACTTTAGTGTTATATGATGAAAAAGAGATATATCCCTCTAATTTCCATAAGTAATGTTTCAAGGAATAATTGGTCATTGATAACATACTGAATGTTACTGTTTTCAATGTTTTCAAAATTGTCTATGTTGTAAATTGGAATACAATATTGTTGTTTAACATTTTCTATCAAAGTATTTATGCAGTTTAAATATTCAATATCCTTTAACTGTGAATTGTTGAATTTCCAAAGCCCTTTTCCATGTGCTATATCCTCAAAACTTATTTCTAGGTCAATGATGGAGTGATCTGATCTATAACTTTGTAGATTTTCTAATTTTTGATGACAAACTGTGAGAAGTAAGAAAAAATCAAGTCTAGCCTGCTGTAATGGTGTTTATCTTCTCCATATATATTGTTGGGCAGTGCCATTTAGATATCTAAAAGTATCAGTTATATTGTTATCTCTATTAATAGATTGTAGAGTTTTTCTTGCATTTTTATTATTATTAATGGATGTGTAATTTTGATAGTTCAAGTTAATGTCTAGAACACAATTAAAGTCTCCGCATATAACAAAATCATCAGTTTGAAGATCTGTAATCTTTTTGAAGAGATCAGTAAAAAAGATGGGCGTATCTTTATTAGGCCCGTATAATGGACATAAGGTAAACAGGTGCGTCATATATGTTAAGTCCAATAAAAGGTAGTTACCAAGAGAGTCGTTTTCAATTTTGTTTACTGCGATCGGTAAGTTTTTTAAACAAAATGCTAATACCTCTTGAATTTGATTGCCCAAAACTAAAATAACATTCCCCATCCCGTTCTGAGTATATTTTTTTCAGGAGTAAAATGACAATTTTGGAGACAATAGATATGTGCTTGGTTTGCTTTAAAAAAATCTAAGACATCTCTACGTTTTTTTACTGCTATTGAGACCCCTACAGTTGAAAGATAAGAGTTTAAGATTATCCATGTCTATACAGGTATGGTGAAAAAGGTGCTTTAACATGTATACAACTAAAAAGATTCCTAGGTAGATAGAATACACTATTCCTATCTTTTTACTTCTGCATGTTATGATGCAAGCAATTCAGCTAATTAAACATAAATATACAACGAAACAGAAACAAAATGTACAAAAGGAGTTTCAACATATGAGGATTGATTGTGGCTAAAATAATGATATATAGACTAACTTACATCTAAATACATGATTTAACAACATATATTGTACATTTGATAATATTTGGGGTGTATCAATTACTTTAATCCGAAAGTGTACATAAAATTTAAGAGACATTTAATGTTTACATATAAATTGCTTATCGGCAATAGGAGAGTTTAGATTTATCAAAACATTTTTGTTCTTCTAAAATCTAAAACCCACACTCAAGCTAATTACAACACACGTGTGTTAAACAAACAAGGAACAACACATCCACATATTAAATACAAGTTGTCAAATTTATCAAAATATTTTTTCTTCTAAAATCTAAAACCCACACTTAAGCTCATTACAACACACATGTGCTAAACAAACAAGGAACAACACATCCACATGAATATTATTCTCTTACAATATATACCTGTACACAACGCAATTTATAACAGCAAAGCTCCATGATCGTTTTTCCAATAAAATTATTTAATGTAAGCATAACACAATAATCGCGCAAATAGCGCCGCAGCTCAGCTTTAGGAAATGAAATGTAAACTTTGGATACAATTTAGTGTTTTGAAAGAAACACGTTATGTTTGTCTTTCTTTCGAACGCTATACTATATTATATTGCAATCATTTTCTGTTATGTTGACTTTTTTTAGTTTGAAATTTGTCTGGTATATGATACGTCGTGGTTATCAGTTAAAGCAACACGGTGACCGTTATTGTTATCAAAATTACAATGCCTTTAATTTATTTCTGATATTATCACATCCATGTAAATGACGATTTGGTCAATTTAGGCGGAAGGTGCTTATAAACTGTTTTGGTATATATATATATATATATATATATATATATATATATATATATATGTGTGTGTGTGTATATGTCGTCATTTAAATTAATCATATCGGTGTGCCTGTATTCAACACAAAATTATATGGTTTTGGAATATGTTAAACACAGTTTGTCTGTTTTTTTTGAAAATGAACATTCTAACCGTAAACAAATGTAATAGATGATACCCGTCAACAATATTTTTGCCCCGCCCGTTTAATTCATATTTGGTATTTCATGCTGTGTTTTCACTTTAATTTTCAAAATAATAGCACAGCTTTTGGACATGATAGCTAGATTCCACAATATTTCTTGTAACACATTTATTAAAAAAAATTGTCAAAACACTGTTAGGAGGATTTATGAATGGCTCGGTATATCCTTATAAAAAAAATCGTAAAATACGTTCAGCCGACCGATTTGGTTTAACATAGAGCACTGCATTATTGTATGTATTATAATGCCATTTTTATATTGATATTCATATTTTATATGAATACAGAAATGAAACATTGTGTTATATGAAAACAATTATGAAGATGGTGTTCAAAATGGTATTGGGAATCTGTTAAAAAAATTCTGCTAAAACAATACCATATTCATATCTTGCATATGAAAGAATAATTAATATGTAAAAATACTTCAATTTAGTAGCAATTAAGAGCTTACTAAAATCCGATTAAATGAATTTCAATAATTCATATTCGGAGTATAACATGAACATAACGGCCTAATTATTCCGATTGGATAACAAGTTATAGTAAATGAATATAGAACAGAACAGAATAATTTATTAGACTTAAGCATACAAAGCTCATCGTCATAAACATACATAAAAAATAAAGCATCCGTTTGAAGGAAATATAAAATGTACCATCTCGAACAAAGAGTGCCACATGTGAGAGGTTAATACATACTGACCGCATAACGTCCAACAGTATTTTATAATTGGAATAAATATTTAAGTATCATGTACCTATGTCCGTTGTTTAAGAGAAATATTACATTACGAACCCATTTACGGAACGTTTTGTGTACATTTTCTACGGTATATGCTTGATCGTAACCCCGAACGTCTGTGTATTTAAGTTTTCAAGTTTTTCACAACTTTGAGTGATCATCCCAATTTCGTTTGCGATTTTTAATAAATTTTGCAACGTATATGTGTTAACTGTTTATTTATGTCATGGTTTGGCTTCAACTTCTCGACTGTTTTCAATGTCACGCTATTTGGTTTGTAGGTCACTTTTCGTTTTGCCCATGTTATACAAGCGACAATTTAAACTGTTTACAGTTGTCAAATGGAATCCATGCGATACAGTTTACTAACCATGCTATCCAATAGCTTAATTAGCATTGCATTAAGGTCATTGTAAACAATATCCAGTGATGTGGGCTTTGGTTTTCTTTCACAGCAAAACTCATATTTGGTTGATATAAGTAGCCGGGTATACTAACCTGGCTTAACGGAGTGTGGTCCTTTCAATTGACTGTAATTGTACAACAGCTCTGTCCGTTTGCGCTTTCCATAGTTTGTTTATATTAACGTTTGCCTTCCCGTCGTTTGTCAGGGCTTTATTGTTGATCAATCGGCGATTGTTTTGATCGTGTACGCTTTTGTGTCATTAGAAATGTTTATTTACGCATGCATATATGTTTTTATCTTACTTTCACGACTTTAAATCCGATTTGTACAGTTCTCTAGATTTATAAATCCACTTTTGAACACGTTTTTGAATTCTCTTTTTTTCAGCCATAATACCCACGCTTGCGCAATATTTTTACCATCACGGTAACTTCGTTAAACGTATGATTTGTGTAATGTACTACACCGCACAAACACCGTAGCACATTCTTTTTTTTTAAATCATGTTTATCACATATCAAACAATCAAACTGTCTCTGAGAGACATACTCACTATGTATGGTCGATACAAATATTGACATTCATTATATATCGTTGAAATATTACTGTAACACTTTTACATACACAATTTCCCTAACAATTTTCCGTAAACGAAACGTTAGTATTTGTAATACATATCCTTTCACTCTGGATCAGCAGACGATTTATTCCATAAATCAATCTCTGGGTTAATGGTCGCCATCTTTCGAATTACTTTCAAAAGTACAACAGCAACAATAACAGTAGAAGACAATTTTAATTGCGAACAGTTTAAAATTGAGTATCATATTTCACGAATGTTGACTGCAATAGTGTTATTTTCAACTGTGTCTGAAGCATTTGAACTGGTAGTGGAATTGTTGATGGAAATGAAATTTAGAAATACATCTAATAATTCATCATCGTGTAGAATTATCATCAGCAGCATTTCTGTGGAACATTGCAATATTCAGAATACAAGTGTTTCATAGCTATGGTGCTTTTGACATAGTTCACAAACTATCAAGACTGAAATGATTCCTGCACACAGGTAAAGTAAATAATTAAATTTGTGCAGAATGTTTTTTTTTTACAAATTATTATTCATTTTAACCAATTTATTTTAAATAGATTGCACTGAAACTCAAAGTCTAAAGCTTAATACGACACTTAAGCCAGTTTCCTGAGTAGAAACAATACTTGTTAAGAGTATAGCAGGCTCATGCGGCCTCTGGTTTATTTGGCCTCGGCCTTTAACCTGGGTCGCTTTGATATCAGGTGTTTAGCCCCAATATCAACAAGGCTTTCTCGACCATATCTGTACTTATTGATATTGTTTAAAGATTTTGAGAACCTTCACTCAGTGCCTATGGGGATAAAACATTGACACATTCTTATAGTTAGATGAACACATCCAATATGCCAGCAACACTTTATAATCAAAAACAATAATAATTGAATATTCTGTTCTTTTAACTACATTACTAATTTACCAAAGCGATGTGAAACACATTTTATTGCCCCCGAAGGATGGCATAAAGTGATCGCAATGTCCGTCACACTTTGCGTTTAGGTTTCGAAAAATGCTCATAGCTTCTATATCGCTTCAAATTTAACATTCATATTTGTTATGCATGTGTATGTGGACAAGGCCTTTCCATACGCACACAAATTTTGACCCTAATCTTGAACTTAGGGCCGCGTTTAGATTTTGAAAAAAGCGTTTAGGTTTCGAAAAATGCTCATAACTGCTATCAAAGCGTTTATTGCGGGCATAATTATGTCATCCTATGGAGACAGCTCTTGTTTTTGCTACTGTCCTCTGCACAAACCACGATATTATTTGCATATGCATCTAACCAAATCAGTAAAATTAACTGTCACTTATTATATATATATATTTATATATATATTTGTATATCAAACTTCACATTGTTTAATTATAGGCTTTAATTTGTATTGTGAAATTGACACCACTCATCCATGCGACTATACAATTATACAACTACGAGACACATTATTTACGAGAAATTCCATTACATCGCCATATCATCTCAGATTTAAGGCACATAATCTATTGCTTTTTGCTGCCATTTTTACTAATACACATTTGTTCATTTAATGTTATGATGCATTGATCTTGTTTCTAAATTAACCAAGAAATCATGTTGAACTTTTGAAGAGAGATGTTGTCTAATAAATTATGAAAATATAATAACTACAAAGTGAAAAACAATCAGTTGAATAATGTGACCAACGACGATTTGCCGACGATTTGCCGAAAAGCAATTCAGATCATGAAAAAATGTAAATACAAAACACTGTATTATGTAAAGTTGGTATAAGACATCAACTTGGAAATAAATTGTGTTTTTTTCAACAGTGCACAATATGCAGTTTTACATTTTGTATTTATTTAGTTTCCCGAATTGTAATTAAAATAGATACTTGCAAATATAATAGCCGCATTTAAATTGATTTACTACACAACTGGATTTTTTATGAATTTTTATTTTAATACACAAAAAATAAAACTGTGGCCATGCCGCACATGAACACAGTTTTAAAATACAGTTAAAATGATAAAAATACAATCACTGTTGATAAAAAAGTAATTGAGCTTATTAAGCTTGAAGTATCGATTAAATATTACAAAAATAAATTCAGATCTTGAACTGATTAGTTTTGTTTGAGAAAATCACCAAAAGGATATCCATTCCCAGTTTGATGTCTTATTCCAAATTCACATAAACCATTGTTAGTCAAGTAAGATGAAAGTCTGCCTATGGGATTCCAGTTACTTATTAGTCAAATCTGCAAATTTGCCCTTGGTCATGTAGAATCCAGGACTAAATACCATCAAGTCATGTAAAAAGGAGCAGGGTGCAGCACACTGCTATTTATCTCTTGAGCTTTCACGTGAATTTTACAGGTAATTTTCATACAACAAATGATATTATATATTGAATGATAAAGCATATGGGCACAAATTATATCTCAAACTAGTGGTGCAATAATCAGTTAAGTGTCTTATTTTAAAACAAAATTTATATTAAAATGTATTATTAATTGTTACAACGTTATTAAAAGATGGTTTCAATTCACTAAAGCATTTAATTACAAGAAAAAGTACATTTAATGTCCATCACATGTAACAGTATTGGCAATGTATATATCTGCATTTAATGTGCATTTAATACACTTAAAAATGCGGACAAGGCACACTTCTAACAGAAACAAATGTATTTTTTCTGCATTTTTCAGCATTAATGCTCTTCAGGTTTATTTTTTATCATCCCAAATACACTTTACCAGGACAAAGGTATGTTTAAATTCATTTTTAGTTTGTTTTACGTATATTTTCAAATGCATAAAGACACTCTTGCAAAAAACGTCGAACGAAAACTTGAAAAAAATACTAAAGTGCAGTAATAATTAAAGTTTTGTATGTGCATCAAAAACAGTGTCGAATTCATACCAGTGCCTGTTTAGTAACAGCAGGCCTTACATGGTCTGCTTGTGGTAGAAATAATGCATTTTGTATTATACAACATACATTTTTGAATCGGGCCTTTTCACAAATTAAGGCATGTATTGAAGTTTTTCATTAAATGCTTTATATCGATAAATGTAACCATTTGGTATAAAAATCACCAGGAAAAAAAACAAGAATTCAATTAAATTATTAAAAAAAGTAAACCTTAACAGGGCTTAAACCACTGACCCCTGGAGCCATGGGGCAAAAGTCTTCCGCTCTATCCACTAGACCATCCGCTTTATGTCAGACTGGAAGAATTTTTTACTTTATATATGCAATCTTCGTAGTATCAAAAAAATACAACGACAGCAACATAATTCTCCAAATTATTCAATCGTTTTGCGTTGCAACGCTTTATAATTTTCAGATTTTTAAAACGTCAAAACATGCACATAATGGATATTTTAGAGCATGGTAAATGTTCAGTATTACTGTTTCCTCACAAATATCATAACGTCAAGGAAAATTTGCGAATCGGAAACTTTTTTTTCAATTTAGTCAATTAAGCAAAGCGTGAAAAAGGCCCCTTTCATAGCTGCCCATGTAGTTCAATACAATGTTCGATTAATTACACTATGCAAAGTTGGAATATGTCATCAATCTGGGAATAATCTTTTCAATAATGTATAATATGCTGTTTTAATTTATGAGTGAAATAGAAACGTGCATATAAAAACTGATTTCACATCAAAACTAAATGTTTAATTTGATTTTTAAATACTCAAAAAATGAAAATGTGTCCATGCTTGAATGAACACAGTTTATAAATGCTGTTAGTATGATAAAATATGCAACTACTATAAATACAAATGCCAGGAAAAAGTGCTTTTTGTACTAAAAAATCGAATGAATATTACAATAATACATTCTGAATATGTAATTTACAGTTTTGTCTGAGAAAATTACCAAAATTTAATATATTTATTCAAATTCACATAAATCATATTTCAAAAACACATAATTACTTCAAATCCTTTCACACAATACTGGGCAAGAGGGCCATGTATCGCTCCACTGCTGAAAAAAGGCTGAAACAAATAATCTTGGCAAGTGCAAATACTTAAATATAGACCCTATTTAAGCACATGTACACTTTTGTGACCCCCTGGGCTGGGTCAAATTTACCCCAGGGATTAAATTACATACTACATACAAAATGTGGTAGCCCTAGGTCCTAGAGTTAAGGACAAGAATACTTTTAAAGTTTTTACAAAATAAGCAAGATATAAGCGTATATAATGTTCAATTTTGTGACCCGCGGGTACGAGTCAAATTTGACCCAAAGGGCATAATTTGAACATACTTGGTAGAAGACTATAACATGTTACTGCATACCAAATTTGGTAGCGATAGTCCGAATGATTTTCGACAAGAAGATTTTTAAAGATTTCACAAAATAGGCGCTTTATAAGCGTATGTTCAATTTTGTGACCCCCAGGGCAGGGTCAAATTTGACCCCATGGTCATTATTTGAACAAACTTGGTAGAAGACTATAAGATGTCACTACATACCAAATTTGGTAGCCATAGGCCCAATGGTTATGGACAGAACATTTTTTAAGTTTTCACAAAATAAGCCCATTATAAGCATATATTCAATTTTGTGACTCCCGGGCAGTTTCAAATTGACCCCAGGGGCATAATTTGAACAAACTAAGGAGATAACTATAACATGTCAATACATACCAAATTTGGTAGACCTATTCCATACGGTTATGGACAGATTTTTAAAGTTATCCCACAATGGGCCTTATATAAGCAAATTTTCATTTTTGGGACCTCCGGGGCAGGGTCAAATTTGGGGCATAATTTGAACATATTTGAAAGAAGTTCACCCCAGGAACATTTCTGAGAAATTTCATCAGAATTGGACAAGTAGTTTAGGAGAAGAAGATGTTTAACGGAAAAGTTAACGCACGGACGCACGCACGCAAGACAGAAACAGGACCATGACATTAGCCCCGCTGGCATTTGGCCAGTGGAGCTAAAAAATTGCACAGTTTATGATTGTTATTGATTCTCTATTAATTTATGCATGTATCATTTTTAATCTTGATGCATCCTCAATTATATTATACACATCTTAATCTGTTTTAACAATTATAATATAAAGCAGTACTTGAAGACAAACAAGGAATACTGTTGTGGTGTTAATTTATCTAATGGGATATTAATTTGGCTTCAATAGAAAATAAATCAAAGCATAAACATGCTATATATATATATATATATTAGTTAAACTTAAATTGATTGACCGTTGATACAAATATATTAAATAAATGTATATATATATAAAAATATATATATATAAATATATATATATATATATATATATATATATATATATATATATATATATATATATATATATATTTGTAAAACTAGAAATTTAATATGTATATTTCTATAACATCATTTAGGTCTTTTATTTTCAGACAAGTAGAGTGAAGCTTAAAACAGCATCCAATGTAACAGTCAATTTTTGGAAAATCAACCTTAGAATTATTTCCTGTGTTGGTCAATGTCATAATTGGTATAAAACGTATATTGAAATGGAAGTTATCTTTATTTTAAATGATAACATTTTTCTTGCACAGCCATAATTGTCACAATAATCGGTCTTTTTACATTGTAGTTTTCTCACTGACTGTGGGTTTATTCTGAGAATGAGCCACACAAAGTATCTTTGAGAAGATGAGTTGTCAATTTTATGCTTATGAGTCTTTCATAATCCAGTATACCTGTAAAAAGTAAATTTGTAACTTATTATCACACTATAAACACAATTAAAATTGTATGCATTTATATTTATTTAATACTGCACATTAATCATCTTCCAAAGTTATGTAGCAACATTTTAATATATTATATAATGCTGCAATACTTAAATAATTAAAGGACGCGGATGTGTAATGGATGTTGTATCCATCTGGAGGTCACTGGTTAAATCGAACTAAAAATAAGTTAAAACTAACAACTGAAACCCTTATTAATACATTTTATTATGAATCAAGCAAATGTGAAAATTTATTAAAAATAATGAGTACAATTTAAAACTTCTACTTTAATGTTATCATGATAATTTAAGATTTGTTTGAACTTTAAGAATATTTAATGATGATGATGATACAATTCTATATTACCTAAACGATAATAATTCAACACGAAATGTTACAACTAGATACAGGCAATTAAATTAGAAACGTGCATTAATAATATTAATGATCATACCAGACATTTGTAGTGATTTATGGTCACTATTTTGATTAACGTTCTATAGATAACCTGTCATCAAAGGTATTTTTAGCCAGTTCAACAATCGGCACTAATAGTCTGTATTGCATTAAATATTTAATGTTTAAATCGCGAAACGTAATGGATCCAGTTTCACTTTCGGTTTGGTTGGTTTTGTAAACACCGTATTTTCAAAATTTGGAAAATAGGGTGACTAAATAAAAATGGAAAAGTAAATCATTTGGATAATAGGTCAAAATGCAACACAAATTAACCTTAATAGTGCTCTTAATATCAAAGTTTCGGTAAAAGGTTTGGCGCTAGTTCAACGCGCATTGTATACAGCCTAATAACAATAAACTGATAACTTTTTGGGTAGTTAAGTAGTAACACGGACAGAAGGAGACCGTTAGCAACGAGGCCTATCTTACGGAGGATTCCGAGATAGCCGATGTATTACGTTTGATATCCTTTATACATTAACGCCACCCTATTCAGATTAGTAAGTTTGCAAGATAATCAAAACTGTGACAGTGCACTCTAGGATTAAAGCTACAAACATTGTCATATTATTGAAATGTCTCTTCTTTTTCATCATTTGAAATAACGCGCTACACTGTACAAACTTAATCATATCAAGTCAAGACAATCTTGCAAATTGAAACTTATACATGATTTTAGCGTCTCGCCTAGGATAAAAATAACTTACTCAATAGACGACAAAACGTATATATTGGGAATATCCTTTAAGGTTTCGTATTATGCTATGGTTGAACAAATGTTGCGCAACTCAATTTCTAAAAATCCACCCACATATGGACGCTTGAGATGGATTGAACGACGGCCATTGGGATAACTAAACGCAATTAGAATCCGTAGTTGTATAGATCTACGATATTGCGATGCTGCATTGTACAACGGCAGATTTCTATAAATTTCTTACGGAGATATTGATGTAAACTCATTGGTCGCACAGACTGGAGTACTACAATTAGTTTGCGAGGATGCATGCACTTAATGCTTCAGTCGAAGCTATCAGTATAACTCCAAATCCTCAGACACAACAACACTTTCAAACACTAACTGCATTTATTTGGCTTAGTTTTTCATTCCCAATCCGCCTTTTATTTCATATACCATATAGAACTACCATTTGTTGTATTAAGAAAAAGTTCCTCTGATGTAATATACAATCATGACATCTATGAATGACTTTCATCGAAAGTGTACACTCGTATGAAATATGAATTTGCTTGTCATTTGCATGTACAAATAGAATGTAACGAGTCAACAGGATATTCTTCAGATGAGGGAAGACTTCAAACAATCGACACATGCTTCATCAGTGTTTTAGTTAAGAAGGTTTGTTATATAGAAATATGACGCTTCATCTGATAACAAATCAAAAGATGTTATTTTTCGAGCTGATGACTATAACATTAAATTATCAAAGTGTCGTTGCAGTATTAATGCTAGGACAGTACATCGATGGACTGTTTTTATCAAAACGGAAAGCAATAATACATACGTATAAATTATTTATCACATCATCTAAGTGGAACTATGACGGAAATAACTAATCTTAAGTAATCGCTTTAATAAGATTCATTAAATAGAATCAGTATTATTACTATCACATTTCGTCTTTACTGTGTGTAAATAGTTTAATTCCATTAAATGATAAATGCATTCAAAATGCATGATTGAAAACACTAGTAGGCAAGTAGTTTTACCTTTGAAAGAAAGAAAAAGAAACGTTTGAAAGAGGGAATATAAACAAATATCAACACAAAATTTAAAGTGAAAGCTAATTCCTGACAATTTCATGACATGTCAAATATTGGAGCATTTAAATATGTACATTTTATCGTTCAGATGCGAATTTATCGGACCTATATCTTTTGTAACATTGATTAAAAATAATCACAAATACAAAAAAACAGGTCTAAATTATATTATAATATGCAATTTCCGTCCACAATGCAGGGCTTCCTTAAAAATTATTAGCAAACCATAACTTTTTTTAATAATGTATGAATCAATCATCGTTTTTCCTCAAACAATTATTGCGTTCAGATCCCTTTTGTTACTCAACTTATAATTATTGCAGAATATAACACTAGTAATGATTTTCTAGCACATTAAGAAACCTTTTAATTCGAAACTATTGGTAATTTGTTAAGACTAGGATAAAACAGTCTATAATTTGCCTAATTATTAAGAGCCGCTGGGACGTATGAAACAACGGATGAAACAACAGAACTGCTTTACCAATACGCAAACTATGATTGATGATTTACAATATACCTCTAATTACTGCAAAATTTCCTTACTTAATGACTTCAAAGGGGCTGTCATTTTACGAACAATCGAATATTGGTTAAACATGATTAATGGAATGCCCATCAGATCGGAAAAAATATTACGGTATTATTTTATTTATTTATAAGGCGACTAGCTAGAAAAAGGAGATGCATCAAATATTTGATTATAAATTACTCGCCAACAAGAGTATCCGGACGCGTCATTTGACAAATTAATCAAATAAATATAATTATAATTATTAAGAACTACGATTGTGATTCAAAAATTGAATTAGTTCGGTGACTTTGATTGATCCAACGATGATGCGGATAGGCAAGCCTTAAAAGCGCAGATTATGGCCATAAATAAAACAATATTAAGGAATACTACTATAATATACGTTGGAAATAAATCATTAAATGTTCTCCTTCATGGTTGCTCATGATTGTTCGTATATGTACTTATTTGTAGTCGCGTCCCAATCACATCCCAGTCTCATTGATATTAAACTGTTGTTAAAGCGAGATTATACGATTTTGTCAAATATTTATTAATTTATATAAAATGTGTAAAAATTTTATTGAACATATATTTCAATATAAAGTAATATAACAGTTAAGAAGAACATGTGTCGAAAAATGCGAAATAAGCCAGATATTTAATTCTGAAATCGAAAATGTATGTACAGTCGAATTCGCCAGCATGTAAGTCATGCATGAACGATGTGAATCTAAATTTAGTTTAACGGTTCATTTTAAATTACTGCAACAATATCTATTCATACGACACACGAACACTAACTTAAAAGACCAATTCTTCGGTTATTGTAGGAAAATTTGTACGAAATATCTTCGTCACAATCGGCTCGGGTTGCTAATTTGTCTTTGCTGCATTTTATGAAATTCGTCTTCAATGTATAATTGTTCTTGCCTATTTTGTGTTATTGTAACATATTGTATCAATATATTACAATTTAACACATATAAAAAATCGCATAACGCGCTTTTACGTTTACTTAATTGGATTTAATCTAATATATTAAACAGACATGAATTTTTAGTATATTAAGTGAAGCTCAATAGAACAGTATGTTATGAATTCTGCATATAAATAACAAGCGCATAAATTTTAGATAATAGTATCTAATAGGGTAAATATAAGCGCTATTAAAATAATGCATAAGCAAGCCATGTGTTCTTAATGAAATGTCGTATTATTTTATGAAAAAAATAATATGAATGCTTCTTACAGGAATGATTAGTTGTTATGGTTTTATGGGATAAAACAGTAAGTTAAGAAATAGGCAGTTATTACCATATAATTAAGTCAACAGTTCTTCAATAAAATATATTTAAATGCCACTGTTAACCAAGATATACGCTGTTTAGCTCTATTCCAATTCAGAGTTCATTTTCATAAATGCGATAACTTAAATTGATTACATAATGTTAATAATAAAAGCAAAATAAAATTATATTTCAATTGCATCCCCGTGCAAATCACGAAAATTATGTCATTGATATTTAGAACTGATACGGTTTTCGATCACACCAGTCACCAGACATGACAGTATAATCAACACCAACATGAGATAACGTTTAGAGCATCCATTCGTTTACTCGCTTTTCGACTCGCTTCGTTACTGACATGTTTGAAATAATCATAGCGGACAAAACACTTTTGCTTTTTAAGCTGATACCAATGTACGCGTTTCGTTATCGTATATGTTAGATGTCACACTTGCTAAAACTGGTGAAGGATTATTGTCAATGTGAAAGCATCGTATGACACAGGACTCGATCTTATTATTTCACTTGTAAATCAAGAAAACATTATCAGCCTCCTTGTTTGTAACAGAAGATCCATCAAAAGCTAAAGCACACATAATATAAGGCAACAGTTTTTGAACTTTACACATTGGACTGGAGTGTCGCTCTTTGCATTGTCATTTTAAGAGGGGCTTTACAACAAGTATACCGGTTATTGTCATTTAAAGAGGGGCTTTACAACCAGTAGACCGGTTATTGTCACTTAAAGAGGGGCTTTACATCCAGTAGACCGGTTACTGCCATTTAAAGGGGATATTAAAACCAAAATCAACGTTTGTTTTAATTAATACGTCTTTACTCCTGTGTGAATTATGCCAATCAAGGGATTTTATTATAAAAGAATAACAACATCTTATAGATACAGTGCATCTTTTAATAATAGTTGTGTTCGTCAACAATAATTCCCTCAAAATGTGATCCGCAACAAATGAGTACAAATAGGTGTGTTGTGACGGATGCAACGCAGTAACGACTGTATGAAAAACGTTGAACTTTAAACAGAACAGAACATGGACAATGTGCGTCTTTAACATGTTGAACATCTGTTTAGAGACATGTAATACACAACGACGCTCTATTACTTCCTGTCGTAACCAGAATATAACAGAAAACCACAATCAATAGATATGTACAAATGTTGATTTGGCACACCAATATAATTCTTTATGGACTGTTAAGTTTGGCACGATGTATTGATGACATTATTTATTACCTGCGTTATATAAATTTAGATATAATCATTTGATAATGACACCAATACATGATGTTGCCATATAGCGCCTAAAATTTAGCGACAGTTAATTTAATTTATGTAAACTTCAAAACAAAAATTAATTAAATTAAAACATTATATCAATTAAAAACAAATGTTTGTCATTAGGTTCTTAAGTATCATATTGAGCATAAAAATAACATACACAGTTTATCAAATATCAAATGTTTTGTATTACGTAATATTTGTGTACGCAGTATGGAAAGAACAATGCGTAGATCACGCGAATGCTTAATGCCACTATATATCAACAGCGTGTCTTCATATACAATAATAATTGCCACAAACAATCAAATTGCGTAGCTTTATAATATTCGATACAATTCAAGCAAGCGTTACAATCAAAGTGTCATATTGTATTGCATAATACTTACATGACAGATGTCTGTTGTTTACCACAATGTGTAATGACAAATATGGTTCACTTAACATCATTTAGTTTGTGGTATGCAAACACTAAATAATGATAAAATAACGTTTGACGCGCATTTAAAAAAATGTTTGATCATATTCCATGTACCTTATTGCAAAAAAAAAAAAAATACATACAAATCGTGTTGAAGCATATTATTTGATTACAACGTATTTAAACAAGCAGGAATACAACATTCGAATAATATTAAGATTTGAATTTTCGATAAAGCATATGACAACACTTACTAATCTGATGCTTTATTTAAGCATGTCTATACGTTTAATTTGAGCTGAGCATGGTCATGCGAAAGCCTTTATTTTACAATTTCCATATATTTTGAACAAATAGACAATATTTGTGCATGCCGACGCTAATCTGCCAATTTTTTTTCTATTAAAATGTTGTTTCTGTGTTATGTAACACGCATAAAAACTAAAACCATTCGAATAGTATGTGTGTTTAATCAAAGCCAACCTGGATCAGTTTTGGGGTTTTGGAAGAATTTACTAAACTAGCACAGCTATACATGAATTCATCGTATCGTGGCAAAGACGTTCACATTTAATGTTGAGCTAATAATTCAACAGCTATGTGCATTTTAATACTGTATCATATTGTTGTATTTCTTAATTGACAATCGTTATAGGTTTTTTTCCGAATTCTTAAATGGAAGCCTACGAATACCTATTTCGATACATATATAAATATTAAAGTGATAATTTTATTTCATCCTATATAGCATACCTATTTTACCTTGCCGTTTACAGAAGTCATCGAGTGATCCATTCTTCGGTTAAGCGCCTAATGAAACGCTCATGCAAGTATCATCCAGGAGATAAAATTGTAGCAATTTTAAGTATTATTGAACCGGAACAGCTTAAACCTCTTTTGATAAGGTAACACATATTTGACTGGATACGGTTTTAGCTAACAAACTTGTATTTAGAAATATTTTAACAACTATCTGCAGTTAAATAATGCATAAAAATGTTGTTTTTTTCCAAATGTACACGTGTAGTGAAAAGTGGCGTTACATCTTCTGAAATTGCAGTAAACAAATACGGCTTGTTTATATGTGAACATAGAACTTATAATATGTAGAATCATCAACGAATGTTCTGTTTTTAAGTTTGTGCGCCTATTTGAACGCCCATAATATGTTATCCACACTCCTTATATGTAAGAATAAACCATTGAGACGCAAGGTTACATTAAACCCGGTCAATTATAACTGAATACTTCTCAAACATTTAAGACGCACTTGCCTGATATGAAAACACATATTTCTGGTATACATTTAATACACTTATTACCTATGGTACGTCTATGTATAAATATCGACTGCAATCGGCCCTAACCTATGAAGCTGGTATGTGAACATGAGTCAGATATAGAAAAATGTCTTTAGTTGTAATTAGATCGCTGTTATAATTCGATTTAATGCTTATGTTATGTACTCTATTGATATTATACTAAACGCATTATTACGGTAATTATTGCAATAACAATCATGGCATAAAAGTAACATAGAGAGCATATAAAACGAGCAGTTAACAAATAAATGAACAATGCTATGCATCATCTGCAATGAAGACAGTGGGTGTAAATATAAAGTTGCAATTGCATTTGTATTTTATGATCGCAGACAAATGGAATGCATCGGAGTTATGCTACTCGAAATTGATTTGGGTTGTTATTCCAATAAAATATTTCACATACGTGTTAAAGTACTGATACGATCTAGTACATCTAAACAATTTTCTACGTGTGACCAGTTTCTGTTGCAAACTGAATCGTTGTAACGTTGTTCTAACAATAAGATGCCATACTTTTGTAACATGGTATTATTTTTTACACGTAGAGTTTTATTAGGTACCCAAATCTTTGAATTGTTAGCACAATTATGCAATCGAAAATTTTGCTCTAGGACAATATTAGATATAATGCAAGAATCTGCTTAAAGCTTTTTGATTGTTTGTATCGTACGACTTTTTATGATGAAAACATTTATTTACCGTTGATTGGAACACGTAACTAACATAAATTTAAGAACAACTTACGCTTTCAAAATGGCTTCCCGCGCAAAGAAGAACACACATTACTTTAAAGTGAGTTTAAAATAAAATCAGTGCACTGTCATATCAGAGCCTTTATTAGACAATGTAATAAAGGCTTAATGAGCATCCACCGATACCCTGTATTAATCCGCTATTACATTCTATTGAATGTGAAACTGTCCCTGAAGTTGCAAATACATATTATTGATTGCAAAAGTCGCCATGAATCTGCCATGTATCAATTGCTTTCTGTTACTATAGCGCCAAAGTTTAACAGTGCAATTATCTATACGCATTACGAAATATGATTTTATCTATATGTGTATACTTTATTTCTCATAGTTCCTGGCATGCGTTCATACATTTAATACAATATACTCGTGTATCTGTCCAGCGTTATTTCATTACACAATTAGTGTTATCCATGCTGTTAAATGCGACACTGCTTTAAATAAGTCTGGGGGTTATAGCGAGAACAATGAACGTAAATGTTGATCAGGTTTATGCATATCACTTCTTCTACGAAATTGTGTTTGGGAAAATATATTATTGCGTTATATTGAAGTATTTTTGTAACAAACTAACTGCCGTTAAATTATGCATAGAGGTGTAGTTTAATGCATTTATAATGGGTGCTGTTCAATTTGTTTATGGATCATATAAGTATGCTTATTACATAAACTTTCAGATACATTGCATTCGAATGGTTGCTAATGTTTCATTGACGATGTTTAAAAACACACCGAATTGCATTTGTATATTATACCTTTGTAAATATAAGATCGTAGTGTTGCATGATATTAATAAAGTTGCGTTCTTTAAACAATATTGATTGTCTTCATACAGCTTGCGAAAGTCGTTGTAACAGTGTTTATTAAGTTTGTGTTAGGTATTGGTTAAATGCATGTTTGTTACTAAACGGTTAGATCTAATTTAAAATAAAAGCAATTGCTAAAAAACAATGTTTACCGATTCAAATAATTCAGATGATCACTATTATATTTAAGCGTTTAGCAACATGTTCACATACTAACACATTTAACATATTGCTTCGAAAAAATACTCAATAGAAACAACATTCCGTAGGTTAAGGCAAAATAGCAAAAGCATCACCGACGGATTCTACAAAGTCAAAATCAAAGCAAACTTATAATGTTATGAATATCATATAAGAGAGGTATTAAATTTGTACTTATACATAACTGAATCTGACAAATGAGATTGCACAATATATATTTGATGTGTAATATCGTTTCCTGAGTAAAAAGACCAAAGTGTTATCCATTTTGTTTACATTTCTGACAACAATGTTGATACACCAAGCATTGAATAGTTATCGGCAATTGTATTTAGATCCATCCATATCAAATTTCTAACGCAGCTAGAGCCTTGCTAACAATTATATCGGAAAAAGTATAGTCTGATCAGCAAATATGTATACATTTACTTTTGTAAATGATGTTTAAACACTTTACATAGTAATTTCTGTATTTAATTATGAATGTTTTTGTATTGTACTGATGCACTTTGACTATAATTTGCTAACTTGTTTGCAAATGATCAAAGGAATTTCGCCGATTTTACAATATAAGAACTTTAAAACTTGAAACTTGGAAATGTGAGAAGTATACCTTAAAACTGTTTGTAAGGAATGGGTCCGATATGTTTCGAGATAATTTTTTATCGATATTCATATCGATATTTGTGTAGTACGATGTATAGGTCAAGAATAACATTTTTCGTACACAGATACAACATGTTAAAATCTAACATCGTCATGATTGGTAAGATGTTATTTCTTCAAGTCAAATGCAATATGCATTATCTCCGGAAGAAACGCTTTGAAATTTAAAACAGGTATGCATCATATCATACGTGCGTGGGCCAGTCCGTCAAACTATCCCGTGTGTAACGTTTGCTACATTGTGCGTACTACATTGTATATTATTTGAGTGTTTTTAATACTTGTAATTTAGTTTTCTCGATTTTGTGATTTTTTAATTAGTGATTTGGTTAAAATTACATGTACATGATTATGTTAACAGGATTTACCTTATTATCTCTCAGAGCTATCGCGCATATTGTCAAGGTTTCGTTATTGAAGTATATTGAAGATTGTTATGCCTTTTGCTTGCAAAAAATTATCAAAGCATCATTTTGTAAATCCTGCATTATATTATGTGTCAAACTGATAGAGTAACTTATAGAGCTTCAATCCATATTGTCTCATTAGGTTCAGAGTAATGTCTAGATGATATTTCCCTTGTTTATATTCACCAACTCGTAAATGTTTTCTGACAATTTCGTTTTACTTTTGCAATATAATTATGTCCTTAGCGCATGTCAATTTTAAAAGTATTGCGGGTGCGGTTTTTCGTTTTATGTATTCATTTATTTTTGTTTAAAGAAACATATTTAAGCTTCCTATGCTATTTTTCAAATTTTGCACCAAGGGTTTGTCCTTTGTTTCTTTAAAACTTAACCCCATGTTCTTACTGTACACGTTCAATAACAATATGCACCGAAGGCCGGAAGTACACTTATTGCAAACGCTTCTTGTGCACATCAAAATAAGAGACATTCTATTAATGTGTTATTTTTCTTATCGAGCATATTAAATATATAAAGTCTTAAATATTTCAATAATTATTTTAGACATTCCGATAAATAACGTCATATACAATTACGTGTGGTCCAAATGTCAAAAACAATCATGAATAACAAGCTAGCTTATCTTTTCCAATGTGAAACATTTAGAATTTTAACTATGGTTTAAGTCAGAAAACAGTAGAATAATACATTAAGTGAAGAATTCACGAGTTATACAATCGCCATCGTAATGATTCGGATATACATGATGATATATATAAAATACATAAACGTCGTTATCTTTTTTACGTCTCTGTCTCTCTAAGCATAATTATTGTTTCAGGCTGTGCGTACGTTAAAAATTACCGATGCATTGTTTGAATCTAAATACTAACGCAGCATGAAGTCATTAAGAATAACATAACTCATCGGAAATCATCTCATATCGTATTGAGTTCCACATTACATACTTGTTCGTTAAATTGAAATTAACGTAACGACCGTCCCAACTGTGTTTATGTAAACACATCATTGCAAGTGAATACATGCAGTGAACAGTTTATTAAAACATAATTAAACTGTTTAGACACATTTTTATGAATATATTTAACATAATTTATAGCTGTATCTTTGAACAAGAAACTAGCCAAACACGTACAAATCAATCAATTATTTTGTATTCCATAGAAACGCATACTTCTGAAATCGGTGTGAGTAATAAACATTATTTAGAGACAATTATAATTAGAGCCTTACAAATGCGGAAAAACAACTGCCACTACAACAACTGGACTAACATCACGTGATTCAATGTTCAACGGGATAACTCGCATATTACAAGGGTATACAAAGCATGACATTATTCCATACAAGTATGTTAACGACACAAAAAAAACTATTATCATAGCAAGTGTTCCGTCAGTTGGAAAATTGCCGAAAAAAACACAAGTTTAAAAAATATTTATTTTAAATGCGCGTGTACTGAAATTCATACATAAAGCTCATAATAAGGGTTGTTTGTTCAGCATTTTTGGCAATTAAAATCCCTCCCGCAAATGTGTTATTTCTACATGACGAACGTTTTCGTTTTACGAAAGAAATAAATATCACAAACCACGTCCTGTTTGTTTTACATCATATATGCTCGACTATGTACCAGAAATAGCAATATCAGCAGAAACAGAATCGCTTTCTTCAACAAAAATATCATTCACTGTTTATTTCAAAGATTGTTTAGTGAGGGAAAATTGTCTAGCGCTAATGTTTTGCTAATTACAACTTTACATAAGATAAACTTCAAGACTGGCGAGTTCTACTTTGGCATTGCAAACAGCATGATGAACATCCCGTCGAGTTCCATTTCGTAATTATGTTGCATTATAGCAACTGCATTTCTACGGAAGCACGTAAGCACTCGTATAGTGCAAATAAATACATTCAATTGTGTTGCTAATCGATCAAATTGAGTTATCTAGTTGCAACGTTCTAAATGATCTATTAAACGTACGCATATAACTACCATTTGTGAGCCAGGCAGGGTATTGAACATATACAAACTGCATAATGCAATTGTATCGATATGTAACCTCAAAAAAGTGTCATGCATACAGCGTGGATAAACAAGTTCCACTGACCGAGACTCAAACTCGTTTTTGGTCTTGATTGCAACAGACTTTTCTAAATTTAGAGTTCTACGTAATGGCATAAATAATGTCAAACATTTTAAATTACATCGAATATACATCTCGGAGAACACTTAGATGGGTATTTCTTAACTTGTAATAGGGGACGCATCTGTTCAAATAGGTATAGTAGTCTTTTCGTGCTAAGAGTTTGAGCCCAGCCACCGGAAAATTTATATCAGTTTTGCAGATTTCTTTAATGAGCAAATGCATATTCGTGTAGTATTGAACACACGAGATAATATGTCTAAACCATATCAGTAATTTGTGTTAGACTATCTTAACTTTCATACTTGTTGTTATGTTGGACTGCACGCCGTGATATGGTATAGTGTTCAATCTTATGATGTTTAAGAACAACTAGCATAACTTGTCCAGCTGACATTGCTGTTATTGAATATTCAGAAAGGTCATATTGATATACAATAAACATCACGTGTTATTAAATGCATCATCGAAACAAAGTCATGCGTATATAAATAAACTATTATGTACTAAATATATTATGAATTAACAAACTATACATTACATTTGAAAAAAAAAATGTCGCCGGCTGATTAGTTACTAAATCGTTGTTTTAAATCCATTAAAGTTTTACATGGTCTGATACCTCTACACCAAAAAAGCACGAAAATATAGTGTAATAACGTACCGTATTAACATATATAGCTTTCAATCATTTGTATTAAACGTATGCCGTACATTTTTAATCGATTAAAAATGAATTAGTTTGACACGAAAAGATCAAAATACCATGCATCAACACACTTAATAGGAAATATGTTCATTGTACACAACAGTAAAATAACAATTATTTTACAAAATCAATTAAAATACAATAATATTAATATGTAAACATCGTTTATTTAGTCAAAATGGACATTTTTTTATTATTTTGCTTTATTCGGCTTGTGTTTTAAAACAGATTTATTTAAAAGATATTATTGTTGAAAGTTCATCACTTTATATTTAACTTTATTACACAAAGTGTTCACTGCGGTGAGGCTAAAACTGCTGCAGTGTTTCATAACTGTGTACACGTGGCTTAATATAATGTTCAGATGTAATATAATCTTATGCTGTTTGCAAGGCAACCAATACCCATAAAAAGAAAAGAAAATGGGTACAAGATTGTAAAATTGTTCATCCCAACTTCGTCGTGCTTCCGAGCCAATATTGCGAGCGCTCGTAAATGTCGAATAGCGTAACCGGAAACTTCTAAGGAATATATAGTGACACAAAACAATAAACATGAGTAATTTGTATCGTTTCTAAATCTATGTTACCAGACCACATATAGCGTTGAAATTGTGGCTATTGCTATAAGGAAAATTAATTGTGTATGCGTTAACTTAGTTCTCGACATATTGTAAGAACTATTCGTTAATTTTGAGTGTTTATGGGCTTTTAAAATCGCTTCATTGGAACAAGTTCTCCTTTGATAGGTACAATAATGAAACAGTATGAAACGTGTCGCATGAACGTGCTGATAATTATTGTTGGTGTTAGCACTATGATTCAAAGTTTTAAAACAGAGTTGATGTTCTTTTTCAGATGTAAAATAGAAGTTGATAAGAAATTAAACAAAGCATGTAACGATCTTTATCATCAACATCGGCAGTAGCAACAGCATCACAATCTGAAAGTAGTCACCTGAAACCAGCAGTCGCCTATACACAACAGACAAATCGGCCATTTCCCCTGAATGACAGCTTTTCTCAGATTCGATTCTAACTTAAAACGTTCTAACCGCTAAAAGACATACAATAAATTGATGTATCGAAAATGGCCTGTAGTTGCCACGTTGTCAAAAAATGGAACAAACACATGATAAAATATGGACTGTAAATGCTGGTTTATTGAGATGTTAATTAATCTCAAATTCACCAAAACAGATCTGATCAATACAGATATATGTTAAGTATGCGCCCAAGTTTGATTGTTTGAATCGGTATAGTTGGATATCTTTATTGTAAATGCTCATCAATCTAGTCGTAAAATGAAACTCACGTTATCAGCTGGTTGTTCGACAAAGACTCTTTCAATACTCGGCCCACGCGCGAGTTTTATTCTATGCGAAACCAATACAGAACAAGCAACTAAGACTTGCTTAATTATTTGAGCGACTTATACTTGAACTTTCACAAATTACATCGTGGTCGTCGCAATCGCCATCATTTGCGGCAGCAGCTGAAACATAATAAAAAAAATATGATTATTCGACGAATAATAAAAAAATTACTAAATCAATCCAAATAAGAAAACAATTTGAGATAATTATAATGCTCAAACTAAACCACATGTTAATGGTTTACATTCTTATCTTAAATGTAAGGATCGTTTCTGTTGATTCACACGTTCGTTCGTTTTTAGCAGCATGTACACGATCCATAAAAAAGGTGATTTTGCAATCACACTTTTGCCATTATTTATTTGACAGAGCCTATCCACCGTTCCTGTCATGAAGATTGATATTTTATCAGGATTTCTTATCAGTTCTGATGGTAAGCCGTAATGCCGCAAAACAGGCGTTGATTCATAGTGTGCAAACATAAAATTTCATTTCGGCGTTATTTATTCAGCAGTTCGCTTTCTCGAATTCACTAGCAAAAGCCTCAATGACATTTCCCAACATGTCAAGTAAAAAGTATCATCACCATCAACCACAGTACCACCTTTAGCATCATAACTATCGCCATCGTGAGCAACCACAACAGCATCTTCAGGATCGAAAAAGCATCAACAGCATCATCAGCACCGTTATCACATTGATCCAGGTATGGGACTCGAAACGTGTGTATAAGAAAGATACTTAGCATTTGCACAAAGGTCCGAGTATATCACTAATAATTATTATCTATTTGTAACAACATCGTTAAAAGACAAACGTGTGTCCAATATTAATAGTTTGAAAATGTTGACATTCATACGAATCATCTAAACATTTGTAAACGTTCAAGCAATTGCCTCCGAATCATAATTTTTTCCAATCTAGGTTTGTCACTGCTCTTTTCATACAATTAATGATGTCGTCGAGCAAGGCAACAGTTGTTTTTTGACTGTTGTCAGATTGTCAATATGATAATTTTGTCGTCAACACTTGGATATATAAATGCACTTTGTCGGTCCTTCTAATTGGATAGCCTCAACGTTATAACGGCTTGTATAGTATTACGCAAAAGTTACACAGAGAGTTAGTTGTCATATCTTATTGATTTAATAAAAATTGCTTTGATGTTTAAGCATTGATTACATATTGTTTTGAACCAACTATACGACAGTTACTTCAAAATTAGTGTTTTTAGAAATATTGCATTTAACATAAGTACGTTAAAACATATGGCGTGTTTCTTCTCGACCTAACCTGTTGACGGTCTGAAAGAAGCTATGGCTTAATCGTGTTCGTGTCATTACCATTTCTGCCTATTATCCTGATTGGGATGCATTCGATTATGACGTAAATATTGCTATGGCATTGCGTAAAAATGACAAAGCCCTTGTCGGCATGTTAGTGTTGCTCTGTGGGTATCCATCTTTGTACTCAAAAGCCGGATGTTGTCAAACTTAACATGGAACGGCTCTTGAAGTTGATTGATGACGCAAAGCAACGTTCATTATTTTCGATTTACCTGATAGGTTGCAGCATGCGCCATACTGATTTGTTCAATAGCTCATTAATTATACTTTACGAGAAGAGGAATCGTAAATTATTGATGCATAGCAAAATAACAGTACATAAATAGTGTAAAAGATGTATATATATAACTTTATAATGATTTGTTATATGTCAGATTAAACGTTGAACGTTAACACTACACATTATTTAGTTGTTGTCCAACATGATGTTGTTCAGATTCATTAAATATTGATTTATATTTTAACTTTCTTATGGAAAAGGTAACGTACGTGTTCATCGATAACGGCATGAAGTGTTTTTTTAATGTACCGTTTAATCATAATAGTCCGCGCAACACCAATAAAGATATACAAATACATGTAACGTTCCAATTTTAGTATATGCTAAACAGCTTAGGCTTTAATGGTTATGCTCATACAAAAGATTGCCAGATGTTGAACGCTTATCACACAGTTAGTATTGACAATAACATAAATGAATTGTGTAAGCTGTCATAGTTCGTTTTTCCAAATAACATGTAGTATTTGTTTATGAAAATAACTAAGGATGTCCCTTTGAGCATCAGGACAGCAAACATACAATTGGTAAAAATTGGATATATACGAACTTAAAATAACATATTTTGTTCCAGTAGCATGAATTTTTTTAAAGCTCCTCGTTCCTTTGAATATGTCAGCTTTAGTTAATCTATCCGGCAAATAAAGCTAAATCGGTTTTGCAGATCGACCACAAAACAACATACAACACTGATTATCCTGTTTTAGCACATGTAAGTTTGCATTTGTTTTTTTATATTGGGGTTGTATTTCAATGACTTTATCAATTTAACGTTTTTGTTATCTGTTATTTCCTGAAAATGAAGACTTTTTTATAAGCTTATAGAGAGAAGAATTAAGTGATTTTATGATATCAAACCGCAATAATATATTAGCAGCAAAGCGATATATATTTGTATTATGTATAATTTAAAATTCAACCTATAGGTTTAAAACGTTTTATCTAAATTTCAAGAATACATGCACATAAAAAAAGAAAGGTGATGTTAGGTCTCCTTGTCTTAAACCGCGCACTATAAAGACATTATCACAAAGACACCGATTTTAATTGTATCAGTTGAGAAAACAGTTGTCCACTTAAAAATAAATTGTTCCAACTTATTCCGACAAGCTTTTAATACATGTAAAATTAAACGTATCATAAGACTTTTCAAAACCAAATTGACATGATTAAGCCGGGATTAATGCTGTTTTTAAATAACTCAAAAGAAATATCTCATTGTTTTTCTCACGAATATAAAGCGAATGCACAATACCTTTTTGATCATTGAAAATATGTGTTGTTAAATGTTATTTACATATTTGCTATTTTATACACAATATTTATAAAGTTATAGTTCTCAAGTTCTTCAATAAATTTGTTTGCTTTTTTCTATTGGGAGACGAGATATTATACACTTTAACTGGATTACGGAAGCATTATTATCATCATTAGCGTAATTGATACTATGTTTACGAAATTCCCTATTTCATTACCAAAATACTTTAGAAAGTAATTTTGCTATAAAGCCTTTAACGAGCAAAAAAAAATTTAACTCATACTTTTTATTACTATTTATTTTTATGTTCCAAAACACTGTAAAGCAAGTTTCGAAATACCAATATAGGAATAAGTACAAAGATAAAAATTAAAACACTATTCTTACAGAGTTTGTTTCTCCGGTGTAATATAAACACATTTCAATGGCAAAGTTTGAAGAACAGTATAGCCTAATCAATGGTGATGGATTTGTAGAGAGGTTGTCTTGAAATGACCGATATTCAATTTAAAATGACGTACTTTGTTTAAGGGGCCCATCAGTAATGATACATTTCCGACCATAGTCTTTAGTCTGCCATCAATATAGCCTTACAACGAACGAGGTTGTTTTCCGTTTTGATAAAGCAATGTGATTGTGATTGCTTTGCTTGTTCTGCTTAACACATAACGATAATCAGACAAGAAAATGACGCTGTCATTTGTAACAATGTAACATATTGGAACAGAACTACAGATAATTATTCTGGCTTTCCATGTTGTTGTTTTGTACCTGAAACTATTAATAAGATGTATAACCGTACGCAAAAACATATCGCTCAACATTCACAATTCGCATTACACAATTTGTTTACAGTATTTAATCAACTTGAATTAACTATAGACGAAAAGTGTAGACTGTTTGACAGTCTAGTTGGGTCCAAATTAAATTACGCAGCCGAAACATGGGGCTTTCATGAAGGAAAATATTTCGAACGCATACATTGTAAATTTCTTCGTAAGATACTTAAAGTTAGAAAATCCACAAACCTAGACGGACTTTACGGGGACATAGGCAGATATCAAATGTATGTAAAACGACAATTTACATTAGTTAACATACAAAACAACATACTGACAAAATCTATTTATAATCTGCTTAAGAGCGATGCTGAACGTAATAAAACATATGCCGGCAAGAACTGGGCTTATCAGATTCAAGAACTACTCGAACACATTGGATTAGCTACCATATGGACGCAACAAAATACGCATACCCCAAACGAATACGAGCTTAAAATAATAACAAATCGAATTTAGGATATATATAAACAGACTTGGTTCTCAAATATAAACAACTTAAATAGACTTGCCGCATACCGATATTTCAAATATGTCTTTGAAACGGAAAAATATTTAAAATGTATTAATAAAAATAAATTTAGAACATGAAAACATACCAAAAGAAAATAGGAATTGTATTTACTGCAAAATGAATGCTATAGAAAGCGAATTTCACGTTTTATTAGTATGCCCCCTATATAAAGAAATTAGACAACAATACCTAAAACCATACTTTCGTATGAACAAACATTGAACAAATTCGAAATTATAATGTCATCAAAATCAACAAAGGAACTAAATAACCTATCAAAATATGTTTAGTTTGCCCTCAAACTAAGATCAAATGTAACGTAGTGTATAATATATGCTGTTAACGCCTTCATTTTTGTATGTCTATTAAAACAGATACAATAATAAGTGAATCGTATTGACTATGATTATTATTTCCTTTTGCGTACTGTTTAAAATATTAAGGTGATCGAGTATTGGCTAGAGTAAAAGTGATCAACTTGTGCGATCCTTTTATATTATGTTGACTATTTGTAATGAAGAAGATCACTTCTTTGTATGATTTTCAAAATTTGAAAATGTAATTGTATTGTTATCATTATCAATTAGAACATTCTAAAGGTAATTGTTTTGTTATCATTATCAATTAGAATATTCAATTTACATAAAAGAGACAGCAAACATATGTTTAATGCTGAATGGTTAAATAACTATACTCATTATTTTTTGTAATTTTAACATAAGCACTACGTAATAGTGTTACTTAAGTCTATGTAATTGAACAATTTTTAAATTTGTAATTGTATCCATCATTGAAAATATAATCGATCATTCAAACAATGAGAACTTTTTTGTAAATGAAATTCACCACCGAAATTATATATTAATTATGTAAATGACTTATTGATTCTATTCTTTGAATGATTTTGACATGTGTTTTTTTCTTTTTTTCTTTTACCCACTATTTTTATACATCATTTTGTGTTGTACTTCTCAAATATATGTACCATGTCTTTGCTATCTCAAACACATACTGTGTATAGGCTATAAATTTGCAATATGCTATTTAATGCCGAATAAACGTTATGTTATGTTATGTTATTTTATGTATAAATCAGATTGAAGGTTTTGCTAACACAACATAAGTAGAGCATTGTTTGATGTAAAACTAATCATAGAGAATGATATTCTACACAAGGCGTCAATAAACACGTGTTTATTTGTATATATGCAAATTTCAATCCATAGACTCCCCTACCCGCACTACTTCAAATATGGTGTCGTACATCTGAAGCAAGTTTTCATTCACATATCTGTTTACGGAATAAAAAATACTGTTTAACATTATTGCAACACACCATTACTCGCAGTGTACAATTTTACACTTAATGTATCGTCGAAATTTACTCGGAATTCATTTACGGTTGAGGAAGCAAAATTATTTACAATAAACTTCTAGATGTGTCATTCAAGTTAGACCTATATGATGTTTAAGTTCCAAATAAGGTCTATTGAGATGTGCAGCACTTATCAGGCAATCTGGATAATGTTTTCAAGTTATTAGAAATATTCTCCGGAATGTATTGAATGCTTAAAGGAGTGACCGTGTGACCCTATATAATCGCATGATGCATATTTATTTAGAATACTAACTTAAACTTTAAGAGATTATATGATAATTTATTTGTTTATATATAAATGCGGAATAATTACGAATGTATCAAAATGGCGGTCCAAAAATCAATTAGTAATAACATTTTGTGTGATAATGCGAGGTATATCAATTAAGTAAGGAACTATCTAGATAATGAAAAAATCAATGCATGTGTATTACTGGATCCTAATATTTAGACCCAACCACATTTGTTGGGAACTCCAATCAACTCAGCAAATTGTGGGGAATTGCGAACACTTCCAGTTAATTTATCTTGTCCTCTACAAAACGAAATGTGTTTAAGCTAGTTTATGTCTTTGATAATTTACAAACATGGTACAAAGTTTGTTGTTATAGGCCATAAAATTGTTCGGTCCAATTTGCGAGGATTACTGCGGCTTTTAAAGAGCCATTAAATAAATGTTTAATGTTTTTAATAGCGGTGAACAGTGGTTGAACACAGGTGCACGGCAAATACCAGAATTTCAAGTACGAGTAGATCTAATGTTAGGTTGTTTGGGTTTGTTATTTGTATAAGCAGACTGAACTTCGTCAGACACTACTGTTCATAATGCAAAATCCTTCGGATACGATTGCAGTGAGATTTGATTTTATGTTATTAATATATATTTATATTAACATTTTAAACAAGTACTTTATATGTTGAGATAGGTGTGAGGTTTTGAACTTCACATTTGTTAGCAAAAATAAACATAAATTAAATAAAAAAATTAAAATGAATGAAAGAAGAACAAAATGAATAGTTGAGAGGCAAACTTAATAAATATTGCCATAAAGAATAATAAACTGACCATCAGACAATCAATCAAAGGAAGAGGAAGATCAATAATATGTACGCTACAATTAAATAAAGTTTCCAGAATTTATATTTTACAACGATTCGGTTATTTTTGTGTAAGGATTTATTTTCCATGACTACAACTCATTGACATTGCAATTGAAAGGCATTTCACAAACGACAAACGACATATTTTAGAGCACAGACGTACAATAGTATGCACACGTTTAAATCATTGTTTACCGCGTACCATTCCTTTATAATCGTTTATTGCAAAATAGTTCAGGCTCGTGTCAATGTGTCGTTATTCCTTTGTTTGATATGGACATGACTATCCGATGTAGTCATTAACTACGTTTTCATAATGAATAACGGTTTTTACCATCTTCATGTTGTTTTTCTTGCATGTTTACCGTTGTTTGTAAAATCCCATTAGACTCATGCGAAAATGGACTTTAAACCATATGAAGCCGAGAAAATTCTATCCAAGTATGTGCATTTTGGCAGTCAGATCACGAGCTACACTGTCTGCTAATGAGACACTGCAATCATGTCTAGTTTTCAGCAGGAAGGTTAGGTCCTGTCCTGACCATGCTACGCGCCTTACGCGTCTAAAATAGTGTTGTACACAAGGAGTGTTTTGATAAGCTATGCTTTGCACCAGTTCATCGATATTTAGACATTGACTCACCATTTTATTACATTTTCATTTGTGCCTGTCTTGTACAGTATTCATCGATGTATCACAAAGGCCATTAAACAAATATATTGTTATATTGTTTGCTGCTGGCGATATCTGAGCCAATCCTGTAATTAATTGTTAAATAGCAAATAGAATTAAAGTGTGAACAATTACAAAAATAGTATTAGTAAAATTGGTTGATCTATGTATGTAGGTCGTTGACAGATGTGTTGCAGTTATTTCAGTGAAACGACTAATTTTTTTTTCGCCATATTTAAGGCTTCTTTGATAGTAAACAAAAAAGGAAGTCATTAATAACATTTACAGTTTCAGCATAAAACAATCAAATAAAAATAAAACAAACACTGTGAAGTCATTTCATATTCCTTACAAACGTTAACGTATATCTGTCTAACATTTATGTCATTTAAGGGATTTTCAAAAGTATGATTCTGAAATCAAGGCCGTAATTTTAGAAACGAACATTCATGCAATTGTTGTATTATTTATTTTACGTAAATTTTTCTTTTTTTAACAACAATCACATCAAGGAAAACAACAATTTACACTGTCAAATAGCATATGCGTTTTTGAGCACAACCCTTGATTTGCTCAGTGCTCCTATAGCACCGATGCGTGGAACAATATACCGAACAATATACCGAACAATATACCGAACAATATACCGAAGCGACACGTTTTTTAACAGTTAGTAATTACCTACTGCTATTCGCTAATTGAGCTTCGAAAGTCCAACTAAGATTCATTTTGTGACTTGGAATAAAGTAGAATAACATTAAAACACCTTTTCTTTTAGTTAAGTGACAACACATGAATAATCTTTGAGCTGTCGGTTGTGATAACTCGAAATATGAGTGTGGGATGAATTATATTACGAAGCTAGAAATACATTTGGTAAGTAAAGTACGAAAATGGCATATTTCTTGTGACAATCGAGTCCCGATTACAGAATTTGACGTAATATATTTACTTAAGCTGTACTGAATTAAATGTATATCATATCAATTAAGTATTACTAAATAAAGATTTTGTGCTGTACATAAGCTCATGAGTGTAGCAGCATGTTATTGTTACTGTTTGAATCAAAACGCCGTATTCTCTTGTCGGTCAATGCAACACCATTATACGAAGTTGTTCTTCCTCGTCGCCCCGCACAAAAATACAAATTCACAAATGTTTGGCGAAACTTTGTACTCATTGAGCAATAGAGAACGAAATTAATTGAATTGTTCACCAGAGCCATAATATCCATGACGTCTCCTAATGGTTGATACACATTGTCAAAAAAATTGTCTATGCACGCGCTGCACACAATTAAAACGCCTTGTGGGAGTTCTGTTACTATAAATAACGTTATCACAGTTATTAACATTTTCGTCGTGCGTGAATGCTCTGACAATCGTATACTACTTTTCCCTGATATCTGCAAAACTTTCCGACGGTGGCGAATTTTGACATGAATGTTGTACACCAGCAAACCACCAAATATTGACATAAGCAGACACGGTACTAACTTAGCGATCATTGCATACATCCAGACGTTAATTAGCACTGTGGACTCCGTGCCTGGCCGCCCTAGCTTGAGATCTTCAAGATAATATATAGTTTTATTACCCTGTAGTGTCTCGTGAAGTTCGTTGCTAAGGTAATTTGGAATCAAAACGACTGCAGATGAAATGTAAACTATTATTATCACAATCCGGGTTTGTTGAATCCGCTTTAGCCGAAAACCATTCGTCTTTGTCGGGTTTGTTATGTGGATATATCGAATGATGGCTAATGTCACGCACATCCATATTGATATTGTATGGGTGGTTGACGTTATGTTGATATGGAACACCAAGAAAGACATCCAGGCATGGCTGTTGCGTTCATGAAGCTGTTCATCCCCATTAGGGAACTGACAGTAGAAATGGAGAGCGAACGGAATGTACGACACCATGGTAAGAAGATCCGACACGGCGAGCCATGTAAGAATTTGGTTTACCGGTGTCCCCATGTGCTTACGTGTCAGAACTGTAAGATCAAACGACATATGCTTAGTTGTTTTCATTCAAAACGATATTTTTATTAGCAAAATGCTAGTATGTAATTAATAGTTTATAGAAGGTACATGAATATTTAATAATTCGACTGACTAGTGAATAGAAATAAATACTGTCATACAAAATTTGTGAAAACTTAACCAAACTTTATATAAAAACTATGGTTTTATATTTAACGATTGTTAAGAGATCAATGAAAATGTATAAAGACGCACCCACTTGTCATGGTTAAGATGAATTAACCCTGTACCAGCGGAACATATTAATAGAAGCAACTTGACAATACAAAACAACGGGCATTTTCGAAAACACCATTGGACAGAAAAACAGAATTGTCTATACTCGTATTGCATGAAAAGAGAATAAGATGGACAAAAGACTAAACACTTATATTAAACATTTAGCAATAAGAAAAAATGTATGACTACTATACCAAATAAGAATCTAGAAATTATAGAAATTGCAAACTCGAAAAACGGTCATTAAATAATTTTTTAAACGCTATAACTTGACCAAATAAAAATACATTGAAATAGATTTTATAAAGTACACAACGAGAATTTGTACAACGTTTATATTTAGTAAAAATTTTTTTTTTTTAAATGCATAACACGAACAAGAGTTAATTATACATTTGATATCATCGTAAACATATGTAACCAAAAATGAACAGTGTCAACCTTCGTCTATAATTATAAAAAAGACATGAACATGGTAGAAAAATCCTACCGGAAACGTTGAAGAGATTAGTTACAATCCCAAACACGCACACACACACGCTAACGTAACCATGGGCGTCAGCGTAGGTCTTGTTGAACATCATCAGGCGACTTCTCGTGGAGAGATTCAGAGCCCCTAAGCCGAAGTCTGAGAGATTCATGGCAACGTCAGGCCGGTTATAATACTGGAATTAAACACAAGAACGATATATGTGAAATTGGCAGTTTTTGCTAAGAAACTTAAAAATGGGTATCAGGCTATTTTGTGTTCATTTATGTGCACATCAACATGTTTCAGCTAGTTAATAATGCAAACATGAGTGATATATAAATTGATCTAACGGTTCTAGTGAAAACGAGCATAGAATCATCGCGCATGTGAAAGACAGGCTTCTATAACAATGCATTTATTTACAAATGCAAATAATTCACTATACATAACACTGAGCTGAGTCTGGTCTGTGTTAAATATATAATGGGGTCAGACTTCCATCTCAAATCAGAATTAATGTTTTAACCTAAAACGTTAAAGAAAAAAATTACTTAAAAGGAAGTAAAGTTCCAAAACGAGGGATTAAACCAATAGTTTTTGGCAATAAAATTCGTTATCAGAGATAAAACGGCGTCGGGAAAATGAAATAATCATGATTTTAGTTATATTGTACCGTACACATGCGTCAATACTGTGTATTATAAGAAAAAATGATATTTGTATATCCCATTTCTCGAATGTCACGTTAGGAGACAACAGATTTGTGGACGGTTTTCCTTCAATAACTTTTTTATTCCGACGTCTTCGATCTTGAAACAAACGCAACCGTTAATTGCTTAAAACGGTTGTCAATTTTGTAAAATATATTGTGCACAGTATTAATGATATAGACTGTCGTTTTGTATCAGTTATTAATAAATGTCGATTTTTATTCAAATGAATTTTATATCAAACGCTAAGAATACGAGTTTCATTTTGTCCTAAAGTGCCCTATATATATCCATATTCGACAAGAATATATATTTCAAAATATTTCTGCACACGAGTATGTTTAAATAATAACGTTTAATGCAATGCGAAAATAAAACTACTTGAACAAAGTTGGCAACATACTGCCATAAAGCCTTCCAACTAAGAGACACGTTAATGTCTACAGTTTAAAAATTATCACATAGCTCAAAGTGTTCACATACCCAAGTCTTGTTGAATATTCATGTTTGCTGTTTGTTTTTTATTTCATTTTCTAAATATTTAATGTATTGTATTATTGTAACGAAAGTAATTTTGTCGCAAACATACCCCTAGATCATCTATATGTTTTTGTTTTCACATAGATGGTCGACGTTGGGTATGATTAAATTAAGTTGACTAGTGTATATAGCATTTTAGCATTTTAATTTAAATTAAAATGTGAGGCATTTATTAAACTTAATAGAAATCAATCTAATCGTCAATGCAGATATTAAAAACTAATGAATCTGTCAAATATTGTATTGTACATAACAAGTTTTGTAAATATTTACCTTACGAAATTATCATTTAAAGTAAAATAGCATTAGTGAATAAAAAGTACAGCATTCATGCATGTACGCCCTGCCTTTGAAGAAGTAAGTATCCGGTAACAGTCCTGTCATCACCAAGTCCATGTGGCCATTTACCATTCGATATTGAAATCCAGCTAGGCACTATCAGGTTTATTTACAGGAGTGTGCTATCTGATTATATTTCCAATACACCATTTGACAGAGATGGATGCAGATGAAAAAGCCGATGACAGAATCAAACACTCGATACAAATACCTCTTGATGTACTACGCATTGTTTTTATATATAGCAAAATGATAACTGTATTTGTGTGGTACTATTGAATATGTATTGTAAAGTATTATGTTAACATTTACAATGTTATGCTTTATGAATTACTTTGTGAAGAGGCGTGCGAATTGAAGCTCCTTAAAACCTCTATATGCAACCGATAATTTGCATTTACCGTTCAATGGCGGTGATTAAAATTGTATTCTTAACAGTAATTGTGTGTATGCTGTCTGTCAATGCGTTTTGCCTATATTATTATGTGTGTGTCACACAATTGGTTCAATGACATTATAATGATCCAAATGATTTAAACAATTATCCTGCTGGTTCAGCTGAATTTTTCTTCGTATATATTATAATTAGAATGTTGATGTTCTGCTATAATTTATAATATACACGGTTATCTTGTGCTTTTACTCTCGCTTAGTTTCGTTGATTCAATTTATCCTGTTAAGAGCGAAATAAATGGCGACATTGAAAACGCCAATTATCTTTCAGCCCAATAAGTTGATGCATCGTTAAGAAAATACGCAGTTCAAAACGCCGCTTTTGAACGGTTCGTTCAGAATATGAAGGCTATGTTAACCATGCACGTTTTAAGATATCAAAATGCTTGTTCAAATTGTATCTTCATTTGCATAAAAGATAACGCTTTTTTAAATAAACCGTAATTAATTTAAGGTCATTGTATCCACTATATAGGTAGGATTGGTACGGTACTGGCAAGTAAGGAACTGACCGATCGACATGCGGTTCTGAGCAAGTATTACAGTGTTGTGGAAGCCAGTGAAGTAATAAACATTGTCCGTTTGTTGTCGGAATCAAACCACGCAAAGCATGTTGATTTAGATTGAACGATTGATGTGGATGTAATTTGATAAAGCGCTGTTCAAAGGAAACAATTAGAAAAAACAAACGGCACATAGTATGGTGTTAGTATACATTGGTACAAGGTTTAAGAGTTCTATAGGGATATCAATTTAAAATTCGTTGTAAAACAAACACATTTGCCGCATCAAATAACGGGCGATTGTCAATATACTCATACAAAAACGACAACCAACACAACTCAAACTTCAATATACACATATACAGCAATAATAAAAACGTGACATTTTTTCTTTAAATGATGCTTTGCCTCCTGGTCTCCTCATAAACTACTTCTATATATGTATTGTACCATTCCATTGCCCTATTTAGCATAACACTTTAAGAACTCGCAATAATTTCCGTCGATACTTCATCAGCGATTATCAAAGGATTTGACGAAGCCAATAGTATCTTGCATTAATCTACACTGTATTTATTTAGGTAAATTTAATTACAAAAGTACCGCTATTACTTCAAATAGGAAATATATTTGATAAAACCGACACACACATTTGTGCAATGTAATTTATACTTAAAAATATAATAATACATTTTCTTTTAATGTGTAGAATAATTACAAAATCATAATGGTTTGCAGTTGTGTTAATGATATTTTTAAATAATGCCTTGTCATTTTTCATGCGAGGACGATATTTGTGTTATGGAAGCTAACACGATGAAAAGGAGGCAAGATTCGACGTGGTTTCATAAGTTCATATAAGGTATTCACCACATTTATTTAAAGGCATTAAAACACTATTCACGCATCGTAGGAAGGGGTGTCGATTATAAAGGTTCAATCGTCTTGAAACGCATAACAACTATAATAAACACATTGTATTACATTGTTTTCCGGTTTGAATTCACATATAAGCCGTGCAATGTGAAAAGGGGGTGCGTAAAGTGTCGTCCCAGATTAGCCTGTGTAGTTCGAACAGGCTTATCATGGACTACACTTTTCACCTAAATTTGATTTTTGCTAAGAAGAGACTCTCTGTAAACGAAAAATATCATAAAAGGTAAAAGGTAAAAGTGTCGTCCCTGATAAGCATGTGCAGACTAATCTTCGACGCCACTTTACACACTTGCATTAAACCCCCATTTTACACAACACGGTCCATATGTACTTGAATTTATATAACTCAAATACATTGTCATTATAAGGAAAACGGATGATTGACACTTTTTTATATGTTTCGCCTGTAAAGATAAACTGGTGTTATTGTTATATTAAAATTGGTTAAGCCGATAATGCCTGAAAAATATGATTTTTTAGAAATAAAACAGAGCAGTGACCCGTTTTGAAAAGAGAAATTTAATTTAGATATCAGCCTATATAGTTTTTTTGAATAGATATGACTTTAAACATGCATGCTTGATTGCTATAATGTTATACTGCGTTATATGTAATGTAATATTGTTTATGCAATACAACGTCATTAAAACGTCCCTGGATTCCTTTTGTGATATTGAATCAAACTAATCAATTCTATAGAAATATTGAACATAAGTGCTTATTTTATTTTTATTTCAATTATATTTGGGATTCCAGGAAACAATCATTACTAAAGTATGTACAACTTCTACTGCTACTCTATCAGTACTCAAGTTTTAGTATATTTCTATACGATGTTAATATAATAAACGATTACAATATCACACGTATTACCTTTTACCAGACGCGAACGTTTCTTCAATAGCCCTTATTAACATACTGAACACACAGGTTTGATATATCTATCTATTGTATTCAACTTTCGCGTTAAAACGTAAAATATAATATGCTTTATGACTCCGTGTATCCAATTTACCAAACAAAAACAAATCACAACTGAGATGTCTAAACGCTGATCACAACTACCACATCAATAACGGTTTTCTATAGCACACTGATTGGACGTGACAGAGTAATCCAATACCAGGCACCTAGACTGGCAATTGCCCACGTGCAATTACTCGATTGTCGGACCACTTCATTTCCAATAGGTGGACAATAATCACTGGTACAATATTGGCTTCATCGACATTGGTAACAAAAGTGAAGTTCTACTCATCCCTGTGTTGCTCTCTTTACAAGTGGCTGCTAGCGTTATTATGAGCACTTGATCATTTGTTTGTGATCTTGGGCATGTTGCTAAAAAAACTCACAACATACTTTTGACAAAAACTCCAGATCGATCACCAGGTACGACGTACATAATTTATGCGGACCAGTTAACAAAATCGTATTACCAGTTTACGAAAGACTGCAATAAAAACAAATAGAATTGTTGTTTGTAAAGACGTTCGTAAAAACGAATCAAATGAAACTGAGATAATGGTTAACATTTATGTGTTGTTTAACAAAACACATAGTACAAATAATATGTTCTTAAAATAATAGGGTAGCGAATCCATAACGGTTAACACAGTTTGACATTCCATTAAATATATTCTCATCCGAATTCGACCCACAAGTCACTTTTGTAAATCCGTTGAGCGACAAATGGAAGATGAGAGTGGTAATAATATTAACAACACTATTTACATCAAGGAGGTTAAGGTTACTCTTATTAAGAAATGAAAATGATGTTCACCAAAATGTAGTGTACTTGTCGTTATCAGCGTGGCTTAAAGAAGACGTCAATGTGGTATAAATATATAAACGGTACATATAAAATATAGGTTTCATTGATGTTTTTCTTATATCGTAAATACAAGATGATGGATATTAGCAGTAATGTCATAAAACTTTAACTTAAGTGTATGATTGGTATATGCTATATAAACAAATCAACATAAAAGTAAATTGTATTATGCCTTATTACAAATTACATGCTGTGCATTACGTAGTATTCCCTTACACCTGAGTTAAACAAGTACATTTTGTCGATGACGTGTACTACATTAAAAGAGCTTCAGTATGTATTTGTCCAAATTAACGATGACTGTATAGTTCATATGCAAATATCAATACCTTATGATTCACGTGACAAAAAAAACACGTGACGTATCACAGGGAATTAGCATAACAAGTAAAAATTCAAACTCAAATGTGCACAAGAGTTCGGCATTTCTTAATGTAGTTGGTTTATATATATATCAAAATAATGTGTTAGATGCATATCGTGTATGAAAAATTATGTTTGTATCAGTCAAAAGACAAGGAGTAATTATCTCATTGTACACTAATTATTGCGCATTTACAAAGCGATCGATCAAGTTCAAACTCTTTATTAAAACTTGTCCGGCTTTATTGTGGCCGTGATTGTCAAGGAAATAGAACCATATCTCATTTAACGGACAGAAGAAAAAGGTCAAAAAAGCTTACCATGCAAAATACGTTTAATTAAATGTCAATCACCTACCATATAAGATCACGATGAAGTGTAATTGGATAACGATATGGCACCAAATGAATTCATTCCTGTCAATGCCAAGTTTACACGCACAGTGCATAATGAGAAGAGCAAAATACGAATGTTATAAATGCATTTTACGTAATGTCAGCCATTCTATTTGGAAAATCCGCCTATGTGTACCAGTTTTAGAAAAAGACGCATATAAACATCGAATGTACGTACGTTTGATGATGGTTTGTACCATTTAGTTTAAAACGAGTCTAACTATTTGCTTTCTGTTACTATTGATCAGGATTATTTCCCATATATTGTAATATATTGTAATACAAAACTTTTAATTAAATAGTCTGTTTTTTAACGCAAATAAAGACAAACTTGTTTGTTTGACTGATGACCAAAACATTTGTGTACATCTTGATTTTCTTAACACTTTTGTTATTGGAAGTATAACAGTCTGCAGGATAGGTATTCAAGATTAAATTCTTATTTATGTGAGCTTTATAAACCAATCCGTAGAGCAAACCAAGTGGGTTTGATAATATTCCCAATAAAGAACTTTGCTATGGCTTCAATATAACCATTATCTGCAGAACATACAAACCGACTTGTTGATTTTGTTTTAAATCATCTTGCCACTATACCTGGTCATATTCATATTAAGTATTAATGCATTATGGTGCCTAAAAGAAGGAAACTAATATACAAGACTGATTAGGACGCAACTACGGGTGGGTGTTTACATGAGAGAAGGAAATAAATTATGTGAGTTTAATTGGAAATCACACATTTAAGGCATTACTTATAATTATATGTTGTGTGCATTTTATTGGATCATAAACACACTCTCAAATTCTCAATATGTCATGTTCAATTACTCTTACACAAGAACCATTTTAAAAAAGACAATAAAAGAACTGGATGAAGAGAAACATCTTAAAGTAGAAAATACAATTTAAGATTTATTTCTTTTCTAAGTCTTAACTCGTGTTTTCGTATTCGTTTGTTCAACAGAAATTATTTTAAATGTGTAACCCAGCTTTAAATTTACGCTATTGTAAATACGAAATACCTAACGTAAATATTAAACAGCTGTATTTGATATCAAGTTCCCATCGTCATTACATTTTTTAGTTTGACTTATATGACATGGTTATCTCTTTTAATTGCACGCATTTTATCAAGCTTAATTCTATATTTCTTTTTTCCATCTCAACTATGGTTTCAGGTTAAATTAATATATACACAAAATACTTCATGTTGCGTCGTACTCTCAAAGATCTTTAAACATATCAAACATAATGGTTTCGGATTATTTAGTAATTTTATTTTTGCATTAAATACTTTACCTTCTCAGTTACATAGGTCAATGAATGCTCATTCTCTGTTTACACGCTTAAGTCCCATGGGATAAAATTATTATCCGTAAAATAAAACCAGTTCGATTGTGAACAATATAACAACATTTCGCTTGAGCATTTGGAAAGGAAAACGCCGTTAAAATGGTAGCAGCTGAGACATATCAGAATTGCTTGCAGGTCGTCTTAACCAATGCATACGGTTCATAAACAGTACGTAAAATCGTTACAGATGGTAAGTCTATTTCCCATGAACAACTCATTCAAAACCTATAAGCTGGTGATTCGAAAAAGGCTGATGAAATAAAAAAATATATAACGTTGCTAAACTCAATTGAGCCTACCATTTTAGTGCTCCTTACATCAATACAAGCAATTATCGTTTTCAAGGAAGGACTGTCGATATAACATGAGAAAGCAGTAACCTAGGGATGTAAAACGAAAATTTAAACATGTCGACTGAGCAGGAAAAAGTACATTTAACTACAGTTATAAATATTGGTATCCATGTTAAACATGTTTTGTTTTATGTAAAAACTGTTTATTTTGGCGTTTATTAAAAAAAGTGCATTTATTATAGAATGTTACTAACCAGTATTGCTTTCTAATCATTGTTTGTAAATCACGCCCGGCTAAGCGGATAAAGAATGGATGTATAAAGTGTTGATTGTACACGCTTTATGTAAAAAAAACTACATGTTCTAGTTAAATATTTTACTTCAACCAGTTAGGTAACTGAAGCGCTATAATAGAAAGCTGTGTCGTTTGAAGAATAAGCTATCGTGGTCACAAAGGAACACAGATGTATGATAGCATATTTAGACGTTCAAAAGAAGTACGTGTCATGACGTTGTTGCTGCGGTGTTTTATTTGTTTCTTTGGGTAAGTTTGTTGGTGCGTTTGTTAGTTTGTGATCAATAAGTACTGAAACACAAATACACGGGAAAAACTTAAACCGTAGTGTTTGTGTACCAATCATTTAATGCCGCCTTGAATAAAAATCTTTTTAAAAAGTTGTATAATTAAATGCGATCGCAAAAATGATAAGTCGTTTAAACACCGCCTATTTGTTCTGCAATTATGAAAAACTATACATATAAACACGTTCATCTTGGTAAAAAAAATGAATCACCTTTTTTTATTAAGTGAATCTTATGTTATTGGTTGTATGGCACGTACTACAGTATATACATTATCTGTAAAAAAAAAGATGTTTATGTCATGTATTACTTAATCACAGAGATGATGGTGTACGTTGCTACCTTTTTGCAATTGATCAGTGTCGGTTATATATATGTGAATGGCCAATACCTAAATCAGAAACCATTTATGCAAATCTTGTTGTAGTGGAGAACATCTTTAAAAAGTTTCTGTCTTGCAATACCCATTTAGTTAGTAATTTTCAAAAACAATAATAGTAGCGAACTGCAGTTATTGTTTAGGGGTTATAACTAATGTTTTAATTTTAAATTCACACAACAGTACAATAGTTTTTAATAATAAAATGTGTCCGCTATTAAATACATTGCGTAATATTTTTAATGAATTGAAGTTGTTAATTACAAAATACGTGTCGCTTTTAGCACTGTGTAAATACTGAAAAAGAAATTCAAAAGTGATTTTTTAAAAAAGTATTTTATTTCTCTTTATTATACATTACTGCATGCAGTTTTTAAAACACACTAGTATTGTGATAACTTCAAGAACTCAGTTATGTTGTAATAAAACACCTCAACACACGTGCTCAAAATTTGTTTTATATATCTAAGCGAACTTATAAGCAAATATATCAAATAAATGATTTATAAGTTGAGCGCATTATAATCATATAACAGATCTATTTTTATAAAGTAAATTTATTGTAATTCAAAGCTTATTTATTAAAGTTGGTATTCGACACACCATGATCCAAACGGACGTATAATTCATGTTTGCTTCCGAGGCTTGGAACGAAAGGAAGTATACAAACGTTGTGCCTGTCTGTCGATTGACAACAAAGACAATACAATGTATAACATGAACATACATTTTACTTGTATATTGTGCCAACTCGCTATGTGTTTAGAAACTATTTAAAATAGTTAAAACTTAAAATTTCCAATGCTTTTTATTTTGTTGTTTCATAGTGTAATTTAGACAAGTACTTAAAAGCAAAGAATGATCGAGTGTCAATATTTCAAAACAGGTATTAGATAGTTTGTACAGTGAATATTTTTAGCAGCTTTTAAATATAGAGGTTTATACAACTAGTCATACAACTGTGTTCCCATAATAGTATGACCTAAAACAATAAATTTAAATTACCTGTTTGGAGACAAACGACCAAGTATACTCCATTTTAGTAGCACGTCTGACGGCAATCTAAAGACGAAAGATAGCAGGCATCGTCCCTCTTAGAATGGTTTAAAAAAATCCCCAACACCAGTATTAGTAACATACGATCACTATGCGCACAATTATATCGGACAAGATATTATCGTGTCAGAACATATGGTATCGGTTTTGATGAGTAACTATAACTATATATCAGACTGGAAAAAACATCGGGTGGAATAAGTTGTTAGTAAAAGCATAATATAACGACAAGAACAATTATTTCTACTTATTATAAAAATATTGGAAAACGAGCAGACGGGACTTTACCGATTAACCCGAATCTTCACTTTGGACTGCTTACCATCACACAGCAATCATCGTAAAAAATAATATAATGAACGTATCGCAAACTAAACAAATCAGCAATTGACATTCGATTCAATTTAGTTATATTCAATACATGGGAGTAGAATATTTAAACCGCACAAAGGCGTGACCAAATTAACTATACAACAAGTGTAAGATGTCTCTCCGCGTGTCTAAAATATAAGGCTTAGCCCTATCAAGTTAAAATTACATATACTTATCATGCAGTTACATCCTTGAAGGCATAGTGTAACGATGGGATTGGATCTTATAAAACATACACTAATTGCTACAGTTTTAACAGAATATGTCAGCAAAACTTAAACTACCATTTTAAGTTGTTGAAATTTGCAATAACTAAACTGTTTACAGACAGAAAAGTTCACTTATCAGTAACCTTTCGAATTAAGAGGCACTAAATACACTTGTACTAAATAACCGTTCGCACTGTAACAGAGACAATGATAGTAATCCGTCACTGCTTGGGAAGCTCAACGGTGACATAAACTGATATTACATATACTTTCATAGCATGCCGAAGACTTACATAGTTTTTAGATTTAACTCGCATATCTGCGAAATTGTTATCCCTAGCAAAATAAATTTTGTTTACGGATGGGTGCACATTTCTTGATAGATAGTGTATATAGATATGTATACACCCATTAAGTTGCATGTTACTATCTCATATAGTTTCTGAGATTTTTGACTGACGGACGGACGTATTGATGGTTGAAAGGACTGACCGACGGACGTACAACGCCCATTGAATATTGCTCCGTCTTCTGGGGGGATACTTAAAATTAATAAAATCTGGAGCCTTTATTGTTGTAAATATAGATGGATACACAACTTGTTTTAAAAATTCATATATAAGTTAAACAGATTACCTATTTTGAAGCATATTTGAATTAATATACCAGTGTTTCCACACGTCGCGTCAAGTAACTATATTTGAAAGTACAAATTAGATCACAATATTATGACTTAATGTAAATGCGGTGCGTTACCATCCCAAAGCCAAGAGCACAATTACAGTATAACAGTTAATGTACAAGCCGTTTAACTGGCAGTGTCGATTTTCTACGAGCAAACTTGTCAATATGACGATGTACTACATGAATATGGTGACAGGTGCTGAGGCACACCTGTTAAGGTGATGGGATAAAACCGGAGGCATGCAATAAGCGCAGCGTGATTGAGTGGTACCAGAATGAAAGCGTTTAAATGGCAATAAATTTAAATCCGCTTATGTTTTAATGTGTCGTATTACACTTAAACACATTGTTTGCAATGTCAGATTTGCGTAAAACAAATCAAAGCAAGATTAAGACAATACAATCAGCTAGGAGAATGATGCTGACAACTATCCTCTAAATTGCTGGAGGACATAAATTTAAGTCCTTCAAAACGATGATCGTATCGGATGGTGATTTATATTGATGATGTTAGCTGACCCCAATGGGGCGTCTTTCACAGTAACCACCAACGCGGATACACATATTGCGAAGCATTGCGTTCAGTATATTCATCCACTCAGAAATGATTCAAATCTTCAAGTGAATAAATTGAAAATTATTTAACTATATTGATTATTCAGTAACCGTATTTCAAACTGTGTGTTTCCTAGTCATAATCTTTATTATTTAAAGTCACTATGTGTGGAAAAAAAATCATAAAAACCCAAACAAATTAATCGTACAGGTATTTAACTGAACAAAAATAACTATACCCTGCTTTTTAGAATTTAAATGCACATTCAAAGCCCATGCATACGATGCTTATTCAGATATTTCATGAAAGTGGTGTTGTGTACGCCAGATGTTGTGTGTATGCTTCTCTATCGGTATGTATGACATTTGTTTAGCTAACCTGATCAGCGGGTGTTGTATCTTATATTGACCTGCTTTAACATGGAACATCCGTATTCTTATAGTTATTTGGTGAGTGACACATAACATAACAGACGTAATTATTTCGCAAATACATAACCGTTTATACCAAAATGTATGTTCTCGCTGATTCGTACTCGCATAACATAATATTAAAACAACTTACAAAAAAGTTAAACCTGTGATAAGTGCCGCAAATTACACGAGTAGAAGGCGTGAAATTATATTTGCAATAGCTTTACCAATTCTTCTTAATTTAACACACTTTTGGCGTGTCAAACGTTGCAAAATTTTCAAGTTTTCTTTAATAATGTGATATATTTGTATAAATATTTTCTATATTTCCGTGTTTTTTGGTATAGTTGTTAACATATGTTGAATAGTATATATATATATATATATATATATATATATATATATATATATGTATATATATATATATATATATATATATATATATATATATATATATATATATATATATATATATATATATATATATATATATATATATATATATATATATATATATATATATATGGTGAAATCCTATTTATGTATAATTTCATATTTATGTTCTATATTGTCAGTATATATGTTTTAAAAGTTCATATATGTAAACAATAGTTTAATATATTTGTGGAATAATTATGATATTTGTGTTGTATAATTTTGTGTGTTATTAACTTTTATATTCGTGTGCGTTGATTCCATATGTTTGTTGTACAATTTTTCATATATAGGTTCTATAATTGGCATCATGGTAAATAGTTGATAAGGCGTGACTAAAAAGCGGAGATGGCTAAATCCCGCGTAAAGGTCTTTAAGTAGAAGAAAAGGCCTCATTAATATTAAAGCTGAAATTTCAATAATATTTTATGAGTTACTTATTTAGATAGTTAATACATTTATGTTGTATATATTGGAAAATATTCAAAATAAAACATATGAGGGCCGTTCCGTTTACTGAAAGCCAGCACTTCACACTATTTAATTATACCGATTTGAAACGAATGATTTAATTGGACAGAATCACAACCATCCTTGTGGAATGCAACCTTGAAGGTGAAGGTTTATGCGGGAAACTAAACAGACAATATTTATGATTATTTAAGTTATTTACAATTTTAGAACGATTTTAACGTATTTTATGGCGGTAAATGGTTAAGTAAACTTAAGAATCGATCGAACTTGTACAATCAGTTTAGTTGATAGAATTTGGTAAACATGATGCATATGATGTGCGCGCCTTCCAGCTGGAGAAAACGATAATGTGTTTAAGTTAAAGGAACATGTTAAATTAAAAATAGGGTCGAATAAGCCCCGTTGATTTTGGGTTGAATAAGGCTGAAGCCGAATAGACCCAGGTATTTGGTCGAGGCCTAATAAGCCTGCTACTGGGATAATGGACGCCTGTCAAATGTGAAAAATAGAACTCATCGTGACGTTTCACTCGTGAAAAAGACACATAGACGCACTTATTGCTCGAACTAGCCTTATACGCTTTTTAGTCATGCCCGTTTCAAATATTTCCTATGATATAAATTAAAGGACATATATATGAAACTTTAACAACAATCATATGGAATTATTGCACATACATATGCAAGTTTAGAACACACAAATATATATATATATTTATATATCTTTATTATACTTTATTATATTTATATATATATATATATATATATATATATATATATATATATATATATATATATATATATATATGACTTTATACAACATATATAGGCAACTATACCACACATAATGGAAATATAGAACATATATATTCAAATATACCACATAAGTATGGAAACATTCAATTTTGCAACGTTTGCAACATTTATATGGCGTGTCAAACGTTGCAAATTTCAATTTTTCCATATGTATGTGGTATATTTGTACATATATGTTGTATATTTTCATTTTAATTGATGCATAGTTGTAGTTCAATTTACCTCACAGCATGTGCGTTTGTATATAACGCAAACAATCCCATTTATTTTCGCGATCCACACTGGTTCCCTCACACTAAATTACAACGGTATTAATTACTACTACTACCATGCTCAAACGCTAAACATGAACTACACCTGACGACGTATTGTCAAACATGGTTCGTATGGTAACATCATATCGTCTCGTGTGATGTATTGAGGACACAATAAACACAATGGTTAGCGTATCAGTGTTTATGTAGCAAGATAGTATAACATTTAATATTAATGAATACACTAATCCATCTTACTAAGTTCGCTTTTAAATACTACGCATATTTTAAATGAGGGACTTTTTTAGGTTTGTCTAGGATTTGTATGATTTGCGAGAGTTTATATAAAAAAGAAGTATATTTTTGGAATGCACGTGAGCATGACTGCTTGATTAAAGACGCAGTGGACCAGATATAGGTCAGTCACGTAGGTAAAATAAATACACAAGATGCATTTGCAAAAATCTTATGTCACATTACAATCAAACAACTCGTATTACTGCTTTTGAAAAAGAAGAATAGCAAAGTCCAGTAATAATCAAATAGTTGGAAGCTTTATTTCGTATAATGTTTTGATGATCGCGACTCGCATATACTTTTTTATTGTATTATAAATCCATTTTTGTTTTTTTGCAATTTATTTCCAGTTGTTCATTTAGCTTGTGATAGTCTTGAATTATTGCATTAAGAAACACGTGTCAATTGGATCCATAGTTCGTGCCGTTTTTTGTGTGTGTATATATATATATATATATATATATATATATAAATATATATATATATATATATATATATATATATATATATATTCTACCTTTATCCTTTAGAAAATCTCTAACACGCATTTCTTTCTTCATATGCAAAGTAGAAATTAAAAAGCAATTGTATAACGTGTGCTTTGCTTTGTTAATTGCAATGTATATAAAAAAATAGTTATCCAGCTTTTCCTTCCCATACTCTTTATCATCATTACTAACAACTGCATTATCATCATCAGCAGCAGCAGCAGTAGGATTATAATCATCATCATTAGCAGTAGCAACATCTTAACCAACGTCAGCAGCAGAAACATTATTATTATCGTCATTATTATCTTCAGCAGCCGCATTACTGTCCTGCTTTCTACCATAACAGGATTGTAAAACATACCACCATGGCTAATATTGGTAAATGATACAACACAAAAGTAGATTCAGTTCTTGCGGTGATAAACTTAATAACGATAAGATAATGTGACCATTGTCGCATCAAACTATTCTTAAACCGGGATCCTAAATTACACTCATACGTTATGAGGACGAAGATAAATCTTGATAGAACAGAAAACGATATTAATTAAACCATTACTATAATATATTATATTTGCTCACTGACACAAACATATCATCCAGCGGAAGTTCTGATTATTAATTTGAATGCGTGCTAGAAAATGCATAAAATGCCACATATAAGAAAATCCAAGAAAATCCAAGAAACAAATACTGGAATCGGCGATGTTGTATTAACTTGTTTACTATATATAATAAGTAAATCGGATTCAATAATGTTTGCAGATAAATCTGTATATGACATTTTACTAGAACACATACACCTTACTATTCGGACGATATAATTTACTGTATGCTACAACATTTTCAAGTAAGAATGTTTGTCTTGAGGTCGATTGTAATACGAAGGTAATACAAGGTCGCCGTGGTGTAATGGATATGGTGTCCGCCTAGCAATCGGGAAATCACGGGTTCGACTCCCACCGTGGGAGCGTTCTTTAGATCTCCCCCTAAGACACCAAGTACTGGTTCTAGGCCCAGGAAACGGACTCGAGAGCGTTTATATAAGCCTTAGACTTTCGATGCAATCGAGCTAAAATAAATAGGTTTAAACTAAATCGACGATATATGCTGCGCCCTAAGCTCCAAGCAAATGTATAGTGTAGCGCATGTGTTTCTGTAGTTTACAACTATCTTACATGAACTGACTGTCCGAGAAATGCTGCTTATAATTATTCGGTTAATATCATAGTAAATGGTCAAGCGTGAATCGCAGATGATATATTAAAAACAAACCCGAGGGTTTATCTATCAGATGTGTCTTATGAAAACTTGCCATAAATAAGGTATCGCATTGTATAATTATGTCACTTCCGCTGATGCAGCTCAAGTTTCACTTTATGTGTATTTGATTACTACAGCCGTGTGCTGTGAGGCTGCATTATTCCGTATACCCTTAAATCACGATTGTGCCGTTCTGAGTCTTATGTAATTAAAATTTACACATAAGTGTTGTGTGAATAACTCTGAATAACCTGTGCCAAGTTTAGTGTTTAAAACTCAAGCAATTGTATTTTCATATAATTATATAGTATCCTGGTATTTTCATACTACAACAATTAAAGCGTCACTCCGATTGTTTTCATGCTAAATTATATTTCAAGCAAAGTGATTCACACTAAAACGTGTTAATCTGCTTAACATTCGGTCATGAATCTGATTCTAATGAAAATGAAACTTAAAACTGCTCTTGGAACACTTTCAGTACGTGCTTGACTTGAACTATTCCAATTTGATGAAATTAATTTAACCTTACAAAACTGTTCTTAAAATTGAATATTGAAGAATAATAAATATTGTGTTAATTTTCTTTGTTTCAATCCTTATCATTTTAAGCGTTTGGCTGCATTCGTATTCAAAATAAATATTTGATGTTGTCATTGACTTCAAATAACCAATCCGAAAACATTAAAAACTGTTGCGAAAATATTGGGAGGTGTTTTTATATTATAAGACAATCATTGGGCATTGATATATGTCTGACGCATACAGTTTTATATCACGTCATCAAGAAGCATTAGTCAATGTTTGTATGCAGGTCATATTACCAGGAATAAACTATAAAATTATCTTTTTTTTTTGGTAAAACGGAATCGGAATCAACACAACAAACAATGTGATACCAATATGTAATATATTTTTTATACAAAAAAAACACACACACATCAGAAAACTTTTTTTATAAAAATAATACACGCAAGTGCTAAAAACGTCATTGTTTACACATCACACGTCAGGTTTTATATTCATACCTTCTTGTAGTTCTTCTTTTAAAATGGGACGTAGAGGTATGCGTATGATAAACATAAAAACATGTTACTTCCTTATCGTTATGTAATATGTCAGGCTCGGCACGCATCAAACTAGTGTAAGCTTCACGCAAAATATTCAAGAACGATAGAGCAGCAATCTAGTATCCTCAACATATTGTTAACTATAAGAATCTATAGTATACAAGTATATTGAAGCATTTATGTATACTTTCTAAAATGCCAAGGTTTTATCTTACACAATTCAAGGACATTTGTATTGATGTTGAAATCACAAACTATGAAAACGTTAATATATAATGCCATCAAAACCTGATCAAACTGTTTTCGACAGGATCCGAAAGACTATTATAAGAACCTGGAGAGCGAATTTTCATTAATGCGATGTTAATTTAGTTCCAATTATTATTACCCTTTACCGGTTCTGGCTAGATTAGCATGTTAATGGTAGTGAATACTTCTTTGATATAAATTGCAACTCCGCACTTTGTCACATGTAATATGTTACAACGGACATGTGGTGTTGAGATTTGATTGTTAAGAATAATCTGCTGCTGCTGAAGATGAACTGCACATGCCGCAATATTCTAAAAGAATGAGTACGAGCATTATTAATTGAACTTCATCTGCAAATATTCCCACAGCTCTTTTTGTCTTTCTATTGTTGTTTATGTAAGATTCTAAACATCGAACAGTTAACCCATGGCATTTGCAGATTTTCGGTAAGATGTTTTTCATTTATCTCTGTTTTTGTCGATAAGTAAAAACGGAGACCAGTTTACATATCTGTCATTGTGGTTATACTGTATCGCATGTCAGATTGTGTTTACCTTTCCCTTTTGCAATGTACGAATGTGTGTTACTGTATCATCTCGGAATTATTAAGTAAGTACACACTTTTTTCTATTAATTTGCTTAATGATTGACTTTCTTTTTCAGAATGGCAAGACGTTTCATTAATAGAGTTGATTTACTCGACAGTCTTCAAAATTCTGAGTTGATTGAACGCTATCGTTTGGATAGGCAAGGGATTTTATTTTTAAATGACAAACTGACTCCTTTTATTGGACCAACAAGCTTCAGGAACAATAGTTTAAATAGTATTGAAAAGATTTTGATTGCTTTAAGATATTTTGCTACATCTAGCATTCAACTTAATGATGGAGATATCCATGAGGTTTCGCAGCCTACAGTTTCAAGGGTCATATCCCAAGTTACTCAAGCTTTGACTGAGCCTGAAATTGTACGACAATTCATCAGTGTTCCAACTGCTCCCGGAGAAATCCGACAAATAAAGGAAGACTTTTTCAATATTGCAAGGTTTCCAAATGTAATTGGCGTTATCGATGGGACGCATGTCCAGATTCAAGCCCCAGTTGTTGATGAACCGGCGTATGTGAATCGGATGGGTTACCATTCCATACACACACAGGTAATCCTTTTTTTTATATTATATTTTTAATAATGGTAAAAATTGCTATATAATATATTATATTTTTCGGGTTTGTTAATTGGTGTTCAATGTTTATTATTATTATGTATGAAGATTTAATCATTTATATAAATCAAGAAAAAACATTTTCAATGTATGCATTTAATTTCATGATTTATACTGATACCATTTGTTATTTGCATGATAAATATGGATATTTGATTTAGAATTCCTAAAACAATCCAATAATAAATTTGGGGCCAATTTAACAGTCTTCTTTCTTATATTTTTTATTATACTGAAATGCATGGATTGTGACATTTTTATACAACTTCTTATTTCTTGTTCATAAGTTTTCCAATATGGTATAGTGTTTTCACTATACTACAAATAAAACAGTGGAAACAAGATGCTTTTGTGAAACACTATGTCCCCCATATCTTTGACCTTGAGGGATGACCTTGACCTTTCACCACTCAAAATGTGCAGCTCCATGAGATACACATGCATGCCAAATATCAAGTTGCTATCTTCAATATTGCAAAAGTTATGGCCAATGTTAAAGTTTGACGCAAACAAACAAACAGACACAGCAAAAACAATATGTCCCCCAGTATAGACTATTAATACTTTCAACGTATCTCTATATCATGTTTTTTTTACAGATCATGTTTGATGCCAATTGTCTGATTAGAGACATTGTACCGCTGTGGCCTGGGGCTGTCCATGATGCCAGAATCTTAAGGCAAAGTGGCCTATTTCAAATCATGGAGCAGAATGTTGTCGATGACCAACATCAATATCTACTTGGGGATTCGGGATATCCGTGCAAGAGATGGCTCCTCACTCCATTTATGAATCCAGCTGATGAGCACCAGCTGATTTACAACCGGTTAGATAAATTGCATTTGTAAATTCTACAACATTGGTACAGATATTCCCTAATAAACACCATAACCAATATAAAAGCACCCATCATGCTAAATATAAATCTTTCACTGAAATGTTTGAATAATTAATGAGCTACACAGTCAAGTCTCTACGATTTGCTTATAAGGTAAATGTGAATAAGTGGGTGTTTATTTGTAAATACTGTATTTTGATATTGTGTTTAACTTCCATTAAATGTGTTTATGCCCCCAAAGGTGGGCATATAGTGATTGCAATGTCCGTCTATAAGAAATTCTGTCACACTTTGCGTTTAGGTTTCAAAAAATGTGGAAAAACACTTTGCGTTTAGGTTTATAAAAATGTGGAAAAAGGGGGCATATGTCATTCTATGGTGACAAGCCTTGTTAATGTAATACATTTCATAAAAAAAACTATTAAGTTATACAATAATGATGTGCAATTCTAAGTACTTAATACATATTAATGACTGGTGCTTTTATTGCAGGTGAATTACCCACTTGATCATGAACGTGATATAATGCTTTTGCTACAAAAGAGAAAATTAAAGATCATACTTTAACCATTACTTTTGTATTAAAGGGCACACAAACGTACGAGATCTGTTGTTGAGCGTTCCATTGGAATTTTGAAAAGGAGATGGGCTATTCTTCACAATGAAATTCGATTGCATCCATTAAAGTCGTGCAAGTGAGTTTAATATTCCATTATAAAACCCTGTAATTAAGTAACTTTGATACACAGTTAACAGTCACTAAGGCCAATGCGATTGTTTAACACAATGTGTTAGTCACTGAGAGATAGGTTTGTTCTATACATGAAGTTTTATATTAACACAATACAGCTTCAAAAAACATATTTCTTACAAAAATAAGCTTGTATGACAACAGCTGACTTACAATTTTAATGTCATATGTTTTTTCAAGTAACATTTATGGTTAATTCTTGCCCCTGTGCTGACCTTGAAAAGAAAACAAAACTCTTAACAGCATTTGAATTAATGTAACTAACTTGCATTAAAAATACATATTTATCAAGTATTATTTATGTTATAATTTAATGTTTTATATATTCCATGTTCTTCTGACATTTTAATGCAGCTTGTGTCACTTAATTGTCATTTATATTAACAGGGTGATTTTGTCATGCGCTGTTCTGCATAATATATGCAACATGCGAAATCTGCCAATGGATCCTTTGGACATAGGTGCCTTACAAGATCATCCTGAAAATTACAATGGAAATGAAGATGGCCTTCGTTACAGGAATGTAGTAGCAAATACATTTTTTAGATCATGTTCACGTTATTGAACAAGTCATGTTTTCAGAGCTGTTAATGCAAATAATTTGCATACTAAATACAACTATTTTAGCATGTATGGCATTTTTTTCAAAAATCATAAGACATACACAATGTAGATGAAGTTCATGTGAATCTTTATCTTAAAAACAAAATAAAAGTAATGTTTGATTAAATACAACAACAACATGTATAATATAATTCTATTATTATTTTTACTCCTCGCCCAATCGCGCCAACTGGGCCTCATAGAACCGTATTTGAAGTTCTAGCTTCCTCTTCTTCAGACGCTTAATCTCATGCAGACTGCAGTGACTGCAACTAAATGGATATTTAAAACATGGCATTTTAAATATATATTTTTTATTTCCTTCTCAAAACTAAATTTGATTATTTTGTTGATGGCTTCTTTTTTTGTATAATGAAAAATGGTAAATATGTATAACACTACAGGTTCAATCATTCGAATTTTGCACATGTTTATGTTATCAAGATCCATGTGTAGAATAATTTATTATATTGTTAAATACATGACATACAATTTACATACCATGAATGTGAAGGCTCGTCTCGAGGAGAAATAGCTGAGCTACTAGAGCCATTCTCAGACACTGATGGGGTATATCTGAAATAAGTGCATCATTTCTCAAGCCAGATGTATTTGCCATTACAATATTTGATATTCAAGATATGTTTGTTATATATTAAAATGTAAATAATGCATTATGATAGCGAGCTAGTTTTTGTTTGCAAATTATATGCATATATATATATATATATATATATATATATATATATATATATATATATATATATATATATATATATATATATATATATATATCAGATTGCTGTTTATACATGTAACTATTTATTAAAATTTCTGTTTTTGAATTTGTATGCAAGTTAATTGCAATAATAATATTTTCATAATTCATGTCTCACCTTCTTTTCTGATTTACTGAAACTGGAGTGGACATCGCACCACTAAAATAAGATAATGATAAATTCCTATTATAGACCTATTTAAAATGTGTTTTCCCTTTTAAACCTATATATAACACATTTGTGCATTATTTTCTTGTTTTTATATTGTTATCAATTCAAGCTATCATCAATTGTGATATTATTATGTATTTGCATGCTTACCTTGAGGTGCACGTGGTCATGTTGTTTTCAGTATCTTGCTGATCATCATCACTGTAAGCATATTGAAAAAAAAAAATTATCAACATAATTTTTGTCAATAATTCAAATGTGTTGTAACATTGTATTTGTTTCTTTATGTATTTGTGCTTTGTATATGAATTTTCAAAATATTGTGATTAACATTCATGTTCATTTCTTTACTTTTTGACATGTTTAGATGAGACATACTCTTTAATTATAAATTGAAGTGAAGAGGGTGTCTTAATTGTTCCATTTATTAAGTAACTGCATCACCTGTGGTTATGTATATATGTTGAATGTGTCATTGTCATAATCTATTAATTTTAAATTAATGAATTAAACAAAATTATCAAATGAATTATTTAAAAACAAACGAATTTGTACTGTTTTTATTATTGTTTGTATACAATTTGTTATTAACACTTGCATTTATATTAAGCAAATATCAATTATATCCTGTATATTCAAATATAGCAACATTTTAAGGCTAATTTCTATGCCATTCAATTATGGTATGCTATTTTTACAATATGTACATCACTGAAAGAACTTATAGTAAGAGTAAATGTTCTACATTTTGTATGCATTTTAATGTAACTTGATTTTATTTTTACCGCATATGAGTCAATTGCAGCATAGATGTGTCTAGGCTGCGGGGCCCAATGCCCATAACATCCACTCCCTCTTTCCCGATAACGTTCATTACCGCCTCGGTGAGGATGGTACATTTGGAGTTGAAGGGAGGCCTTCCTGTTCAAAATACAAGAAGATTTATTTAACGTTGGACATGATAAACACTACATAAGCATAAAGCTTTTCCCGACAAAAAAAAGTACATGGTATACATAACAAAATAAAAGCAGCTGTAAGATGAAAGCGAATGGTTATCATAAAACAAAGACATGCATGACAATGCATGGTAAAACAATGACGGATTTAAGACATGATGTTATCACAGTTAATACCGGTACATAATCATAAAACATAGACATGCATGGCAAGACATGGTAAAACAATGACGGATTTAAGACATTATATTATTACAGTTAATACAGATTAAATAGTTAATACAATGGGTTAAGATGACATATAATAAGATAAACTATAAGGGAAGTAACTAGTACTGAGTTAAAACATAAGATGTAAGAAGTATAATGTCCCTTGCATTAGAAGGATATTGCATGTATGTTAAAGAATTGCAGTTAAATGACAGTGTTGGTTTAAATTATAAGTAGAGAGTATAAAGATGTATACGGACTATGAAAAATGATGAATTATGATGAACATGCCTACTCAAAACGAAAAGGTAGGACTGCAAAGTATTTTGAGTATTATACAAAAGTATGCACTTAACAAAATGTAATACAAAGCAAAAATAAAAAACTACAAAGTGATAATTTGACAGCTGCACCAACAGGAGAGAACTTTTAATACAGAATGTGATCCTTAGTTTATTCGAAGGAAACAATTGTCTGTGAAACAAAAAAAGTGTACTATAAAAGTGTTCTATAAAAGTGTACTATAAAAGTGTACTTTAAAAGATGCAATCATATATAACAATCACACACAAAATGAACAACAAAAGTTATGTTTGTGGTAACCATTGTTAAAATTGCCACTTTATCATATGCAACATTGTTTTGACAAACTGTATTAATAGGTAATCATAATGTTAATAAATATATGTTAATATTCAAGATAATGTTGATGGATATTAATTTGAACATTGCTAAATGATTCTGACAAATTAATATGGTCCTTGCAAGTTGTAAAGTTGAATGTTATACTTTGTCTTATAATGTTGTATCAGATCAACTATATAACAAATACATCAACTTTCACACCAATAAATAAAGATGTTATTTTTTTACTTGAGGAAAGGGCTTTCCAATTTGGATGAGAGTGAATAATATATTTAACAAAAATGAATAAAAGGTGAGACCTTGTACAAGGTCAAAGAAAAAGCCATATTTAAAGTTTCATACCAGTCAATGTCAGCATGCGCTGATGATCTTGGTAAATTCCTCTTTGGGTAGATGTAAGATTCTCCCATTTCTTTTCTAGGTCACTGCCTTTTCTTTGAGTACCCGTACTGTTGGAATTGAAGGCGGTCTCAACATTTCCCCACATTTCCTTTTTCACAGAGCTAGAAATTTCTGAATAACAGACAACACAGAACTTTAAATATTTACATTATAGCAGGCTTTCTCTCATTTCAATATTTCATGTTAATGTACACTCTGTACTGTGATTTTTTATGCTTAATGAGAGAATATGATTCATCCTTTTTTCAATAGGCAGTGGCTAGAGGTACAGATCCGTACCTCTAGAATCTGGTTCTAGAGGTACGGACCGTATCTCTAGCCAAACCACTGGGGTTCTGCTACAGGTACGGACCTCCCGTTTTCACATATTGTGTGCCCTTTTTTATTGTTAAATTGTTCCACACTTATGTAAGATCAATAACAACAAAGTATTAACCTTAATTTCAACCCATTGCCTTTAATATGGGATACATATTGTGTTAACACAATACAAAATTCTAATTAGATACAGTGTAATAAACTTTTCTGTGAAAGGCATTACAAGCAAAGGTTTTTATTTTTTAGTAACTGGGCAATAAATGATTTTACAAGAGGATCGAGAAATGTATTAAATGCATTTGGACATACATATGTCAATAAAATACTGAATTATGCTCATACTTTGAAAGACAGTCATTAAAAATATCTGCAATTATTCTGTTTGGATGCTTATGAATAAAATTTTCGAAAGTAATCAATATGTCATTCACACACGTCACTGTTTCGTGATATATACAATAACAATTTATTAATATTATGTTTAATAAAAACACTTACGGCTGGTAAACCTATGCCTGTCCAGTTTATGCCTGGACATACCAAAGTTTGAGTAGTCCTCTCCCATCAAATGAGCGAGGAGAATATTTTCTTGGAGCGTGAAGTTGGGCGCTCGTTGTTTCGCCATTTTTTTTCAACTATCGTCTGCATTCACTTCCGTGTTTTTTTTCCAAATTTGTGAACATGTGTGTTGATGATCAAGAGATCGACGACAACAGCATAAAATCGATACAGATACTTTGTAACAGCTGTTTCGATAGATGCCGGAAGCGTAAACCTCTTACATTATGCACTTTTTATATTAATTAATCATCATCTACAAGTAATATTTAGAACTTTCTTAACAGCACATTTGTCCGCTAATAACATTCCGCCATTTTGCGAGCACTGTCAGGGTCATGTTACTAAATATAGTAATATTTCTGAGTGAACGGTCAAGTTTAAGAATTTATTACAAACGAAATCACATTAATTTTCCCTAAGTATTTAAGGGTAAATCTTACCTTAGGTGATACCTAAGGGACGTTTTGAGTGAGAAAGTTAAGGAATTTTTTGCCTCAGGTAAATTCTTAGATAAGTAAGGAAATTTTATCCTTAATACTTAGGTGGTTGGTGAATACGGGCCCTGGCTATTAACGTTCAAGTCTTATAGTTCCGTCCTTAAAATAGCATACTTACTCTAAAATGTAGTATTAACTCAGTAGTACAGGGGCATTTAATCAAATATGTTCGATGAAATTTGTTTTATTATATCAAGACCATATATATTTTTAATTTGTATTTTAAAAATCTCTCATTTGCAAGAGTCTAAAAATAGAGCACATCACCATGGAACCCTTAAGTACAGTAGACCGGGTATTGTCATACGTTAGTGTACATTAAGTGTCGGCGATTCACCGTCCAATAGCAATATATCCAATTTGCATTGTACCAGTTTAAATCTACACAACTTGACTGTTATCTGAACTGTAGACCACATATATGATGAGTAATTGTTTTCATAATGAGGATCTTCGGTTTCGCAATGCGATCGTGAAACGATTCAGTATTTAATGATTTTATATGAGTATTACTGTTAAGAACATAATGTTCAAAATCTCCAGTAAAACAAGCAAGAATAAATTTAAAAAAAAAAACAAGTGTTACTTTCAACAGGGCTCGAACCACTGAACCCTGGAGTCCTGGAGTAAAATGTCTCCCACTTAGACCACTCGGCCATCCTTCCGGATACAACGACAGGTGTATTTTATACTACCAATCCTCGTAATTTCACAAAATATAACGACAACAACAGAACTCTGCAAATTATAAATTCGTTTCGCGTTGCAACGCTTTATAATTTTCGTTTTTTTTTAAATCGTCAAAAGATGCATATAATGGCTATATTAGAGCATGGTAAATGTTCAGTATTACTGTTTCCTCACAAATATCATTTCTAAAACGAACACTTGCAAATTTGAAACAACTTTTTCAATTATGTCAATTTACCCAAACGTGATTAGGCCCTTTAACATTATTCACGATAAACGTCTAAGACAATATAACAAAAACTGAGCTTAATGGCAGCAACATAATATCAAAATGTCAACCAACGTTAAATTCTTTGTTCCCCCTATCGGGTATAGTTAAAGAAAAGTGGGTTTTCAATTGTAATCAAATAATCTGCACACTATTAAAGACATTGATATGGAGTTTGACGGACAGTACTTATTATTACCAGACTAGCGGATCGAGCTGTCTTAATCGACGGATGGTTGATTGTAGGCGTTATTACTAATGACGAGTAATCAACATATGCTTTATTCATAAATCGTTTGATGTGTCATAATTATCATAACGGTTTAAGCGGACGCTTGGTGAATGCTAATATACGAGATTAATTTTCCTATTATCCTGATAATGCCATTACTCAACGTGCATGACACAGTAATTATCTCGTTAAGAGAAATAGTGAAATGGAGCATTTCAGAGTCCAAACGAGAAAGAATATTTCCTATTAATATATCCTGCTGATAGATCGTGTATTAAGGTAAGACTGATGGTGATTGTTTTAATCTACGTAATGATCTATCTTTTTCTGAGAAAATGCAAATGCCTTGAAACATATCTTATATATACAATTTTTTTCTAGGCTTAGTCGTGGACACATCCATTTGTTACTTTAATGCTTTCAGTGAAACTTGAATTGTTTTGGACAACTCTAATTCAATCGTAGTTCAATGTCAAATGTTAAACATGTTTACGGACAAAACCGATCTATTAATCGCCTTTACTATTCTTGTTCACTATACCAAGATACGTGCGTGTTAAATAGTCGCAAATGTACACATAAGTATGCTTACCCTAAACGCCATCAAAACACTACAACACAAGCAGCGACGCAAACATTATGAAACTTTTCCCATCCACTCTTCTTGAAAACGATGTTGGAATCATTTATAATATTATTTCCTCAGTAGTCATAATTCAAATAAATAAACGCTTTTTAATACGTCACTACAAAAGCATATGTTTGACTTTGCCCAATATTAAATTACATTCTCTGTTCCAACGTATACTAAGAGGCACCTCTTCGAGGGCATGCATAATATTGCCGTCACTGCCATGATGGATTTGGGTTTGTCAAACGATATTCCTTTAGATAATCAATAACTTTGGCTCTGTTATTATTCAAATAGTACTGCAGGCGGAGAGATGAAACAAGAAAAAGTCACCTTAGTCTGCTGAATGGTAGGGAAGGTGGAAAAATTAATAAACTGTTACAAAACGTTAATATGGGATTCAATTGATTATTTGTACGCATAAAACATAAAAAGAACCAGGGCGAGGTAGGGCCGTATAATCCCCATTCTCAAAAAATACGATTGATATGCTGAATTAGTAGAAGTACAATAATTCATGTAATGGGACAATATAAGCGATATGAATGAAACGGATTGATATGAATCCTTCTTTCCCCCATTAAAATACGTATCCAGTTTTATAAACAACAGCCATAAACCTTACATTGTATTCTACTACAAAACCAATATTCTTTTGTTATTTATGCCTTTAAAACCTGCCAACTAGGCTCCGGATTGTTTCACGATAACAAACAGCGCAAAATCTGGTATTTCGGTATCTTATCGTACCGATCTTTAACCGTTTTATATCCGATTTGTAACAATGCCCAACGTTCTGGAATCTTCTATGAATTATTGGAAAAGATTTGGCACCAAGTAATGACATTTTTAATATTAGGACATTGTAATTGAGACAGTTTCGTGATGATCGGAAAAATCGGCAACAGCTCGGGATGTTATGTAACTCCTTCGCTATAGTCTAAGTTACTTCAATAAGCATTCACAAAGGCGTCTTAATGTTTTATCTCACCTGATCGGATTCTGGAAGATTTGGTGTGACAATACAGCACTTTATGCAATTAATTTATTTAAGGAATCTGGTGTGTTCTTGGTATTTACGTTGTTTAGAGGCTTTTCGATGATGTCCACTCATTAGCGACGGTCTCAACTCTTGCCTTTCTTTCATTCTAAACCTCATTTGATAAATAACATAATGTTTGGACAGAAACCGATTATTCTCTCTTTACAATATTGGTAGAAATTAACTTCATAACGGACAGTTATCATGTCATTTTAAAATCAATAACATTGCGATTGGCTACTGTAGTGTAGCCTTCACAACAGTGTCGTCAAACAGGTTCATTTGCAAAATCAATAGCCAAACATAATGACTTCAAATAAAACTATATATTTTAGCAAACGGGAAGGGAATAATAGATTTTACCAAACCTTCAACATAAAAACTGTAAAAATATTGCACAAAACATCAGTCTAGTTCCAAAGGTATGATGTATTTTACAAATCATGTTTAAAATATTTACCTTTTTGTTGTACATGCGTTAATTAACACACATATTTTGGCATATTGATACATCAGTATTGAAAAATCAGACCAGTTCATATGCATCCTACCTAAGAACCATTTGTGTTGACCAATAAGCAATACTCCTAAATGTATGTTTTATTTTTTTACTGTTTGATGATTTTGTGTTGAAATGGTTTAAGACCTAAAAATGTTTCTTGCATAACATTAAATGTCTTTTTGGCGTAAAATGAAGAACTTATTGTCATTTTTTTTTTAATTTACAGCGAGAATCAATGTTAATTTCGTAATCTTGTTGATGTTGAAGAATCCTTTCATCAGCTTCACTTAATGAGCATTGATGCCAAAAAATGCGTTACGCGTAACAAATTAGCTTTAAATTGTATTTGAAAAAAACAACATTAAACTGAAAATTAAATAAATGCAGAAATCTAGAAACATTCTCTGAGAGATGATATTGCATGGTAAATTTGAAAGCTTCAATTGAGGCCGATCAGGAGTAATGAATACGCCATACATACACAAATTGCAACGGGAATTATTGAAACCATAAGGACGATTTCCGATCATGAAAATAATCTTTTCAATAATCAATCATTTTTCTATTTGTGTTTCATTTATATGATGTTCAATTACATTCCGGTATGAAATATCATTTTTAGCCTAAACGTGTATGTTAAATTTTAAAAACTCTTGCGAAATCGAAACTGTGACATCAGTGATGAAATACTAGGATCTTTGTACTACATGGAACTTTATACATGTAAATGCATTTTCTCACTTAACACGAATTTAGAGTGCTCTGATTTTACAGAAATTTTGAATCACCGCAACGTCTTGATCCAAGTATGAAAATTATGCGTACTTAATCCGGTTGATATGAATATAATGCCGCTTCAAATATTATTAAATTTTATCATGGACTTGCTTAATTTTATATTTTGTTTATTGAGCAACAAACTAGTAGATGTATGTTACATTTCTATGAAATAAGCATTTATTGATTGTGTGATAAAGTTTGATTATTAATACGCTTGCGCAAGGCATTATTTATAGAAAGCGCGATATTTAAAATAATTCGTACATAATAAGTTTCTTCTATCAAATAACATCAATTTGCATCATTTCATCACGACGGAGCTGTGTGGGAGGGGAGGGGGAACTAAACAGCACATGCATAGTTGATAAAATTGTACAAATATCTTTGGCCCTTATTAACCATTCCATTGTGATGAGTTCGAATATGTTCGCGAACAATAGCAAATTTGTGCTAAATGCAATGATGAGATCAACATTAACGTTGGTAAGGGATTGTTTATGTTTATAGATAAGTAGCTGGCGTCAATTTGGTTCGCAAATGAATGTATGATACAGGTATACTATTAATAATCGATTATCATTATGTGACCAACTGTTCAATAATGTTGTTTAGCGATTGTCTGAACATAGTGTAGATAGATTGTTAGATAATATTCTAAGGCAATTGCTCGTTTGTCATACTTATCGTTTATCGGAAATAAACACTATTCAAGTATCGTCATTTATTATAAACATAGAAGAATAGACTGCCATGTCTTTTAATTAATGATATTTTTGTCAACAAATGCACAACAATTACGGTATTCAATCATCCACAGATGTTGTATTCAGCGTTTACTTAATAAACAGGCTAACACGCCTCGTCGCACTGCTTTATGGTCTTCTACAAAAGTGATTTGCCTTAATTACACAGGGATCTGCATCAGGCACGTTTACATTATTCACCATGTCTTATCCAACAATGTTATGTCTAGTTCACTTTTAACAATGAAAACAAATAACTAGAACGTGTTTATTTTGTACGAATTTTGTGAGATTTAAATAACATAAATACAATGTATTAAATGATACAAGGATGATTGGTTATTTGGTGTGTTATAATATTGCGTTTTGTGTATAAGGTTTGCCTGGAAATATAACAAAACATTATTATAAAATTATACATTTATCATTTTATAATATTAGGCATGTCTGTTTCATGTTACATTGTTACATCATTATTGTTACTTTTCAATACACCGATACCTATGACGGTCAAATTTGCCAAGCCCGATAGCGAAGTCTGTTAAAGCGATGTCTAATTTAATATTTTGCATAGACACAAAGTCATTACATGCAGTTCAAGACGCATGTGTTATTTTATTTTTTTCATTTGGTTTGTGTGAAAGTTCTGTTTTGGTTTTTTATCAACTTAGTTAAACTTACTGAATATGTTTAATAAGTGCACATATGTAAAAAATAAAAGTATATGAATCACAATAGTATGGTTCAATTTACATACGAATCACAATTGTTAAAGGCCCTATAAAGGTGACAAATCCAATTATTATGCATATAAGCTAGTCTAATTTTTACCGGATTTCAGTTACTCTTGCATGATAAATGCTAATAACACAGCTTAAGTGCAACGTTCTCAAGAAGTATGGAAGATACACCCTTTTCATAATTTGAAGAAGTGTTTACAACTTTGCAACTAACGTGATGTGTAGCCTCAAAGCGGTGACGTATGCTAAAAAAAGCCGAAAGAACACTCAATTCTTATTCTATTTTAAACAACTTTTTACCAGCAGAAAGTAACTTATGAAATCACTACAAACGTTTCAATCATTTAGAAGAGACCTATTTTGTGAGTGATACCGGAAAACGTTGAAAATCAACGATATATTGATGGTGACCTGAGTCACTTTCTGTTTCCCAAGTAAACAACGATGTAAATAAACTGATTGTTAACACGATTGACTTGTAGGACACTGTATTTTAAGTTCAAAACAAGTTGTATTGCTAATAATTTTATGGTAATGTCTAATAGCATATGTATATTGTTTTTGATAACCTATATAAAAAATATGGAAACAATATTTTAAAATCGGTAAATAATTACGGATCGTCACCTTTATAGAGCCTTTAACAATTAACAGACATATATTTTATTGTAGTTCTTAGGTGGTAGGTTTAAGCGCACGAACAGAGTTTATCCTCCACCGAAGTTACCGTTTGTGATATATGACGGCATCGATTGCTTTAAGTATAAGGTAAGAAGTATCTCGCAAAGAAAGTCACATCCGATTGTATTATCAAAACACTGAATATTTTCTTTTCGAAGTCTATCTGTTTACATAATGATTCATTCATTTCTGACATAGAAAACTTGTTTTTTGTGTTTTAATAACTTGATTTTATTTTACTTGATTTTATTCTAAGATACATACCATTTTATTAGTGTTCGCCATTTCATTGTGTTACACCTATGTTCCTTAAAAGCAAACAGCCTTACATCTTGACTTATTGGTACATTTTATTTACCGCTTAACATTCTTAGCGTCTTTATGTTATTATTATAGTAGAACATAGCTCGACATCAGTTTGTATAATAAGCCTTGTAAATATTTGATCACATTTTTACTAATAAAGTAGCGTTATATAGAGTTTGTTTATCTATGTTATTTTTGAGGGCGTACTGTATCGGTTAACTCATATCTTATATAATATGCCAGTCGGCTTTTTATTGGTGCATAGTTTTCATTCCATAACTTTCACTACCGATATAATAAACATGACATCTATGTATTGCATTTATTTAAAAATGACTGCCTACATGTAATATATACAAGCGACGGTATGTTCTCTTTCACATTCGATGAACGTTCCATCACTTTGGTGTGTGATTGAAGATATTCAATTTGAAAATGATATAAAAGACGAGAAATCCGCCCTATCATTTGTAAAACTGACCTGATAACGTCGATAAATAGCCACGTACGTTCGAGACACAGGCTATTTATATCTTTATAAGAATTATAAAATACTTCAAAATGGCAGGATGAACAGAAAATGATCTTGTTGGCATTGTATTACATTACGTCTAAGTTAATATTACATTACTGTTCCTTAGTGTGCTGTCATGTACTGTAATGAAACCCTGTTTTTATTATGCACCTTTATTTCTCTGACTCTATTACATTCGTTATGTATTCAAAATTAAAATTTTGTAACGTAACAGCCCCTTATGCATGGATGCTACCTAATATCTCAGTGTTCTAAATATCAAGTTAAAAAGCGTTTAATGTTGTTCATCAAAACATCAACTTTTTATATTGAATTTGTAAAGTTAATGTTGTTATTTATGTATTGTCCAGAATTGCACAAACAATTTGTCACTTAAAACAAGCCTAGCTGATTGATGCATAGATGATATATGACTATCCTGATAATGTCTCTAGAAAACTACCTCTTTTATATTTGGCAATCTACACTGATGTCTTGTCCCAATAGTGTTTACTGCGTAATACAGGGTTTCTTATATAGATAAACTTTTGTGTCATTTAATGATTATTACGGCATAATGATTATCTGATCTTTCTTTTCATATTGCCCAGTGTCATCATGATGGTATTTAGCATAAAACATTTAAACACAGACAAAAAATGCACATGACGACCCGTGTACTTGACGAATCGCGTTGCATGCTCATAGCAAAACTGACAGGACAATAATGGGGGACACGTGGGCTAATAAATGTGCTAGTATGCAATGTGCCACGAAGGGAAGTTTTTAGTAACTTCCAAATATAGAAAGGATCACTGTTTATCACATGCCATACTCTGTTACCCATGTAATATAACCAATACGAATACTTTTATCTTACACATGTGTAATATACTTTTTAAGCGTTTTCATTGGCTTAGTTTTCGTTCGATTGACCAATCGCCATTTGTTATTTTGCTGAAATGACGTTGCAACGTCAAATGACGTCACGAAATTAAACAACACTCGGAATTAATCATTATGTTTGCGCAAATATTTACTCAATTTGCTTATTTAAAAGCATGTGATAAAAAGATCTGACACTCGTTGTCATTTCATACCATATGTTATTAAAATCGTCCAGAAAATTAGTTAGTAAGCTCGTCAAAGGCTTGCTTACTAACAAAATTCCTAAACTCGTTTAACAAAATATAGTATGATTTGAAAACTCATGCCAGGTCCATTGTATATGTCGAAAACAATCTAAATACAATTGTAAAAGTTTATCAAAATCCCGATCAGAAAAACAACACTTTAATATTTGTGATCTAACGCTATAAACTGATAAATCAAGCATTCACATTTCGGCAACATTTTCAATTGCCAATGTAGCCCTTATTGCACGTTTGCACATGTATGCACATGTGCGCTGTTGTGGATTGTTACCGACCTAATTACGAATGCTCTATAAATATATGTAATGGATATGAAACTTAAAACACTTCATTTATGCATCAAAATTGTATATATTTTTATGAAACAGATAAAGGCGTCACAAAAGAAGTCTTAAGTTGTACACCTGCTACTTGCTTCATAAATAGTGGTTTTCATGAATGCAAAATGAAACTATATACACATTACCGGGATAAACATTTTGATTATCGTATGTTAGTTCCTCTAAGACAAGTTACATAATTACTAGATAATGGCAATATATTTAACAAAACACACAACATTAAACGTACTTTAATTACCACTAAGGTAGTCACCGTTATGCGAAGCATCAGGCACTTACAGTGTTAACCTGTTATAAGGCGCTTAAGACCCCATAAGACAGGTAAATCGTTTATTGTGGTTTTATAGCTTTTTACACACTTCCTGTTCATTAGCTTGTTGATTTCTGTATTGCTTCCCTAATTGATAGATTGATTATTATAACTTCGACCGATTCGGTTTCAGCCCTAAATTCCAGGATAAATAATTCGTAAAACCGACGCTAATGTTCTAAACATGCGGGAAATGAAATGTGTCTCTATAACTGATTGCATCAATGATATGTCGGTTTTTCAATGTATCATGAAAGAACTAATTAACCCATGTATGCCTAGCGTCAAGAAAAAGCCTTGGAAAACATAGTAGACCCAGATGAGGCGTCTCATCAGGATCCGCGCTGTTTGCTTAAAGGAATTTATGTAAGAAATGTTCTAAATATAGAAATAAATATACTAGACATCCCTCATTTTGGAAATAAATTGATCTAATTTAGAAGGATGGGAGAGTCCACTAGGCATACATGGGTTAAATTTGTATCCACTTTCTTAGTCGATAACACTGTTTTGTCTCTGAATGATGTACCCGCTAAATCTCTTGTCTGAATGAAGGCGCGTTGTTTGCCGTTTGCAAGAAAATTAAAAAAAACAGCTATAAAAAGTACATATTTGAACGCCTAGCTGTATTGACAATTAGATGGGTTCATCCTTAAAGAGTATTTATGTGGTAAAATTGGCCTTGTTGTTTGCAGATCGTTCTGACCGGCGTGCCGTATTGGTGAGAAAGAGAAAGCAATTTATCAGCATCAGTGCTAATATCGTTTGTTTCTGACTTCGGGTCTTCGATCAACGTGCATACCTCACCTTGTAGCTCATCTCCGGATGAATCTTGGTCGACAGCACGACTCTGAATGTAAAGATTTCGCTCCAACAACACGATAACTGATAAGAACATACAAATGAGGAATTAAGCAACGGTAACTCTGTTGGAGTCGAAACGGATGACGAACATTTCTACAAAAATCTGGATAAACTACATATTCATCAGACAAAACACAAAAAGTATACAAACATTATTAAAGCGGCATTATAACATTTAATTTGGACAAAGCAGATTATTAAATACTGAATGAAAGCAAGCTAAAAGACGCATACATGCAAGGAAAGTAATACCAAGTAAAATAACTTCCAAACATTTGTTAATCGAGAGTTTTGTCAAAAGTCATAAAGATAACACATAGTTGAACATGACATTTACAAACTACTGGCAGTGCAAATTAGAATTGAAAACCCCGAATTAAATTAATGACGGAGTGACTCGTTTTATTTTCGTCAAAACATTAAAATCAGGAAGTGACTGCATTTATAGCAGTAGACCTCAGTGCAGCTTTTGACACAGTGGACCACGACATCCTTTTGGACGTTCTTAAGTGTCAATACGGGATCGGTGGAGCCGCATTAGATTGGTTGGACTCATACCTTCGGCCACGGAGCTGCCGTGTAAGTGTGAACCAGACTATGTCTTCGGCGCGTGCACTAGCATGTAGTGTCCCTCAGGGGAGCAGTTTAGGGCGTTGGCTCTATCTCACATACGCTGGAACCATATTTGACATCGTCCCCCCTTCCATTTCTGTATACGCTTTACCGATGATCACCCAGCAAGCAAACGTTTTATACCAAAGCCAGAACTTGAGGCTCAAACCATTCACGAACTAGAGGAGTTTGCTTCGGAGTGTTACGATTGGATGAAGGGTCACAAACTCAAAATGAATTATTCAAAGATTAACATATAGTATTTTGAATTTCCATACAGTTGAACAAGTTAACCATCCAGGAGATTGACATTTGTGGTGACAAAAACGAGAAACAGAGTACCATCACATACTTATCTTTGAATAATACTTTGAGTTTAAAAGATCACATAAAGATCAAGTGTAGAAACGCAAGGTTGAACTTGTTTAAGATCAAAGGTATTCGCAAATACCTGATACGAGATGCAACCGAAACCCTCGTTTTCCCCTTAGTGATTTGGCATCTGGACTATTATAACGTCATTTTGTATGGGATTTCTGACTGTGATTTAGAAAAATTACAACGAATTTGAAATGTGTGCGCTACGTTAGTTTTGAATGCTAGAAGAAGAGATCGTTCTAAGCAGGCACTCTACGATTTACATCGGCTGTCGACAAATCAAGAATAAACTTTAAGATTCTCACTTACATGTTAAATTGTCATACTGGAAATGCGCGAACGTATTTGATTGAACTGTTAACACCAAAAGTTAAACGACATTCCACCAGATCATCAGAGGCCTGCATCGAGTGTTACACCGTGTCATTCAATCAACGCAAACTATTAAGCGACAGAAGTTTTAGCGCAATTGGACCCAATCGCCTGGATTGATTGTTTTTAAAGAAATCTGAAAACGCACTTCTTTAAAGACTATTTCTCATTGTTTTAACAAGTTAATGAACTTTAAAAATAGTGACATGTGTGACAATAAACTAGGGGATTAATGTTTATCTGTATTTATATTATTATTATATATCCTAATTGGTTTTAAGATGTTGTGATATGAAAATTTTAGTTTTATACAATTCATATATTTTAATTTGTTGAATTTTATTATGTATGTTTTGCATTTGTATATTTTTATTTATATAGATTATGTACAACGACATTGAATATGTTTAAATGTAGAAATACCGGTAGGCGTTTTAGCAAATAAACCAGTTACAGTTTCAGTTTCAGAATTGTTGTAGATGTACGAGTTTTCAGTGACCATATACTTAATACCAAATTGCATAGATACTACAAAATGTTAAACAATTTATGAATCTTACAATATCATTTTAGGTACATCATTTTTAATAAATGGAGCTTAATTGCATTAAACACTTGATTTCGCTTATTTGGAACGTACAGCCGATAGTGGAAACGACATTGAAGCTTTTGGTAACGATCTATGTAAAGCTATACACTCATTTGCTAATGAAATTCGTGTTATTTGCTTCTTGCTTACAAATAAGTCCCGGAAAACTATGCGGATACTTTCATCGCTATTTGAATAATGCATAAGCAGTCAAATCCAATGCCTAATAATTTCATACATAATAAGATCTACATGAATACTACTTAATTAATTGATACATATATTATGTATATACTGTATGAAAGGTCATAAAAGCATCACGGCTAACAAATGCAAAATAATTACATGTTAGACAAGTGAACCTGTCTTCAATTGTCACGCCAATATTATCAAAGAACTATGCTGTATTACTGCTTCAAACTGTAGGTTTCCCCAACATCAATTTATCGTGTTAGCATTTGTGTCAATAATAGACACGGCGTCAATCATATTGTATGTAGAAAAATACATGACTTATATTTAAGAGCGGATCACAATGACCACGTTCATTCTTCAAATTTCCATTCCATTGGACACGACAGAGTAATCCAATCACATACAGAGGGCTGTAAATAGCAGCCGTTAAATTAGTCTCTTGCCTAATCTCGTAAATTGTTTACGGACTCCGAGAATTTTCAATTAGAATGTCGCCTTCCATTGACAAGGTTGATACACGACATTCAAAGCGTCGCACGTACGATACTCGATAACTGAAAAGGACAAGCGTTTTTTGAAGACGATAAGCGACATTTGAACGTTTGATTGTCTCATCTTCATGCTCAAATGTTCGTGAAAACGTTACATCGAAAATTGAATGAAATGTTATCAAGTATATGCGATTAGAAATAAGAAGATTACGTCCTGATGAGTATTTAAACGCCGTTAAGATCTATAATCCTGATTTGTTTTGGCCTTCAGGTGTTGTTGTTAACATCGAATATTTGAGCTACATTATTAAAAGCGTCTTAATGTTTCTTGTTTTATTTATCATGCTTCTGAATCTCTAACCAAGGGACTGTATTGTTTGATAAATCGTTCAACATTGAAACAAATAGTTTTTTCATACAGTGCAAATTCTTCAATTGTAATGATTGGATTAATCTGTCGTGTCCAATTGAATAGAAACTCGAAGAAAAAACATGGTCATTGTGATCCGCTCTTAAATATAAGTTCGGTATTTTTATACATACTATAAGATTGACGCCGTGTCTATTATTGACACAATTCAATGTTTTAATAAAGTACGGTTCACTAGTTCACCAAAATCGACCGTTCAAATCATATGGTGGCGTTCTTATAATTAAATGAAAATATTGCTTTTCAATCGCAAGTATGATCCTAAGTTAAATAATGTAGAATAAATACGGATTAAAGAGTTCCTAAAATATTTCAGAATCCGTGCTATTTTCGATTGTATAGACCGCCTGGGGCGGATAGATAATAGAAGCATTCCATTGAAGACTGTACAGGGAAAACAACATAAACACGAGTTCATGATTTAAAATAATTCAGAAATTGTTTATGTCATTGCACTCGCCGAATCCTAGGCATGTGAAATAAAAAATAATGTCTACAATATAGCAGACACAGTATATTAAAAAAACATCGTTTATATTAAATATAAATTATATGTATACGTAATAACAATTCGTATTTTTAATTATGGGGCAGCTTTTTTTAATCAAACTGTTCGGTACAATTGCTCGTTTTTGGTTTACATGAACATTTTCGAAACATATGTGCAAAATGTTTAATGATGTTATGACATTTTACATTAACAAAAACTACGACTAGTCATTATATATGTTTGGGGGGTCTTCTAAAGTGCGACGATGTTGATATTTACGCAGAAACTATAAGCAAAACAATTTTACACATCACAAGCGCATGTATTTAAAACACAACTTTTTGTATACGTGCTTTCCATTAATATGTAATGGAAAAAAAATCATTGACAAACAACAATGTCTACACAGAGGAGCTAAACAATTTAAAAGTGATTTTCACTAATTACATTTGCCACCTATTATAATTGAGGTTGTATTATGTTCCGTTTAAAAAAAATATATTTCTTCATATTCAGCAAATACTGAAGTTCTCTTACCTCGGCACTAAAGACGATGGGGGAGACTTTTTACAGTTAATTCAACCATACATGAATCATTCAATTCAAAATATTTACTTTGATAAAACAAGCAATCTGGAGTGAATTTCATATGTTAAGATTATATGAGTCGCGTTCTGAGAAAACTGGGGATAATGCATGTGCGTAAAGTGTCGCCCGATATTAGCCTGTGCAGTCCGCATTATTCTAATGTATAGCTGATAAAATCAACAATGTTTGCCAATATCTTATCTGAGTATAGGTTGTATAATATACAGTGTTATATAATCATTAGAAGCAGCCGTATCTACAAAAATAGTGTAGGATTTATATTTTGTCTTATAATGTCATTATCTATATACATATTAAACTCAACTTTACCTGCGTACCTCTAGATGAATACCATTCATGTAAATAGCATCCAGATAACAACGATTCCATAAAATAATGCATCAAAACAGTCTTACTAGAATACAAAATAATGATATTACACACTATTTTACATACAATATCGTATGCACTTTATTCTTACCATTTTAAAGTTTAATCTTTTATCGTTTTATTATTATTATCATAGACACAAATATATGTTACACATGATAACACATAATAGTACATAGACAATACAGATGACATCTAAGACCTTTTGAATTACTTTAAAATCCATAAAAAATAGTTTACCAAAATAAAATGAACTAATTTGGCTAAACAGTTTAAATTTTCTGAAGTATAAACACATGCCTTTTCACTGTCCATTTCATATGACTTATGAAGAAACAATATGTTAAACCGCCTTTAGACCACAATGTAAAGGAGTGCTTTGTCTTGAAATTTTCAAAGTATCTACGCCTTATGAAAAAAAAACAATGGGTAAGTAAATCAATTGTATCATGCTTTAAACAGTCTTAAGCAGCCCTAAAACACAGACTACGTACAATTAGCTTCCAAAAGCATGATTTCCACTGTCATTAACCAAAGACTTACATTTTATGGGAAAAAAACACTTACTGTGTCGGTTGACAGGCATGTAAATGCTTAAATATCGTAGCATACTACTGAAATAGCAGCATCTTATAAATGCAACAAATCGATGTGGAATTAACTTGTCCTTTTTTAAAATAATATCTGAAATTCAAAACAGTCTGATTTTGTAGTTGACACGAGTAGTTCGCTTGTTTGAAATTATGTGAAAGCATTCACTAATACGTCGTAGCATACATATGTACACGATGTTTAAATTACCGTACACATACATCAAGGTTCCATTCTTTCTTTAAGCGCCTTATAGCTTGCAAATAATACGCAAGGGTTTCCCGTATGTATGGGTGTATGTACGATCAAAAAACAATGTTATTTAAAGTAAAATTAAACTCAATCAATTACAAACATATACTCCGTTCAAAAGCTAACGACAGCTTAGAGATTTCAGTCGCGCTTGCTTTGATAATAACATATCTATCTAGAATAATGCTAATCATCAGATTATTGCAAGCAATTACGGAATTTAAATATTCACTGTGTTAAAACAAAAAGATCCTTCTCTTTAATGCTTTAATATATATCACGAAACCTCTATGGTTTTAACAATGCATGCACATTTCAATGTATGTTTTTATTTCATTTTTTATTTATATTCAACGTGTGTATTTATAGATTGTGACGGCATACGGTGCTTATCTTACACACTTGAATGTGTAAATAAGTCCAAAATTAAATTGAAGTATTGCTGTTATCACATTTGTCTCATAATTCGTTTAACTCATTATTTCGTTTCTCAAACTATATAAAAATACACAGTTGATTGTTGCAAGAACCACATAATTTCTTTGAAATAATACACTGTATATACATCAATGATAAAAGACAATTGAATCAAGATACGAATCTTATCTTAAGAAAACAAAGTGTGTAAATATTAGATGTGTTTGATACTTATTTTAAGAGCGTAGCGGGATGGAATGGACCGGTTTGCTTATTTATCAAAATTAATCTTTACATACTGTTATCTCCCAAAATTCTAAACGAATTCAGAAACATTAAAAAAGATTTCTGACATTAATGCAGATAATCTAAATTGGATTACTATATTTACATTTGTTTTGCAAACTAAATACCAGTAGCTATCTACACACTTGTAATACAATATGTATCATGTTGCATCTTTATATACAGAGAGTATCATACAGTGCACAGGTGTTTTATGTTTTTGTGCTGATGCATACCTCTAACTATGATTAATTTCGTGAAAATGTGTTAATCTTCTGTACTTTTCTCTTATCATTTTTATTCACTGTATGGGATGAGGTTTAGATGTACTTATGTATTCATATGCAGCTATTTTTTGGCTATATGAATATTAGGAGATTTGAATTAGTTTCAGACAAACGTGAAAGTACACATGAAATTTAAAATCGTTGGACTCGAAGTACAGATGGTACGAAGTTATCTTGTAAGACCATGCGACTCCGAGCTATGGGCGGTCGACTTTATAAGCACATGTGTTGGGTACAGGAAATATATAACCGGATGCAGTGTTTTTGTATGTAACATTTGGTTATGGAAGTAAAGATTAAAAAAAACGTTCCGTTTGTATTTCTTAACATACTGAGTTCATTCCGAGGAATCCGTCGTGTACATTTTAACAACCATGTGTTAAAGTCTTACTCCTCCTTTATGACTAGTGATTGGATCACAAGGTTGTTTATCAATAGTTTGTGGGTGTACAAAAAACAAGTACGCCACCAAATGTAGATTTTGCTCCATTTATAATTGGTTAGTGTTGTTAAAACAATCGAGTTTTACCATAATTAACTTTTAGAACGATAGACAGCAGACATCTGAATTTTAACGCAGAATGATTTTGTTCGCCAATCAGGAAAATGTAGATCAGATCGTTGGTCTTAAATATATGTTGAACATTTCAAATTAGTTCTTAGACTAATGTTATTATAATTGTTGTTTTCCATATAAATTAATGACGGTTAAGCACGTCACGTAAGGGACAGGCATTATATGCAAATGTTTCCATTTTGTTGGAATTGTTGATGAATAAAAGTATGGCTAGGGAATAGAAATACGGTATTAAATTGTATTACCTGAAATAAGTTCTCACAAAACTAAATGTAATTATTTTCGACTTATTAGGAGTTTAATGACGTAAATAAAACAGGATGCATTTTCCTTGGAATGCAATGTCACTTTTAGTTAAAATCAAATCTAATAGTTAAATATAATAGTAGTGCTACACGTTATATGTTCTACAGAACTTCTCGGATATAAACCACCTGTCACCACAAACGAAAGATTTAACAGGCTCCTAATATATCAGTATTTATTTTTTGGGGTTGTGTCTGTGACTCCGGTATTGGTAATCGGATAACATGACCTGCTTTTGATTTATAGTTTATACGCCTAGTAAAACAAACTACGCAAGTTAAAAACTATCGATGCCTGTCACAGTTAGGTATTCTAAAATGAAGACGGTGTCATCTACATATTAACATAACGTGATTGATTTGACTGCAATGCAAAGCGATAATTATTGCAACGGTCGACACAATATAGACAGGTGTAACATGTTTAACGAACTGACAATGTACATTATTTTTTTCGGTATCAGCTGCGATATATTTTTTATGCTCTGTTATTTTCTGGTTTCAATAATTTCGACATGAGATTATTTTAGCGTATTATAAAAGAGTCCATCATAGAAGGTTTTGTTCCCGATGATCCAAAATAATAACGAGATGTACCATTTTATAAAAAATGATACAGTTGGGATTTACCTTTTCGTTTCTTTATCATGACCAATTGTGTATATAATACCAGGTTATACAATACGAAATTTAACACACGAATGATTCACGCCATGCTTCAAGTGATATCGTTATGCACGTAATGCATTGATATGCATAAAACCAATACGATCTTAATTATGATCGAAATGAGTCTTTTGGTTTCGATTATGAGCGTCTGTTTGAGAACAATTGAATGATCTGTGTGTGGTGTAATTATAGTTCCGTTAAATAATGTATCTAATGTAGTGTAGGTTATCTATGAGGTATATGTAGAAATGGTAAAACAATAGAAACATGTGTCTGCTAGTCGTGTATATGAGGCAAATGGTCCATGGTCTTCACAGCACAATACGACATTAAGCAGTAATCAAGCAATACTTCAAAGGATATCGTAGCGCACCAGTCAATTATCGGTTATGGAGATACTGGTGATTTAGCGTTCAAACTTACAGACATATTTGACTATTATATATTAAATGATGAACCCGATGGATTTTTGCATTAAATGTGTCATTGGTGTATGCTTGTATATTTCTCGTTATTGTTAAAGCCTCAGTTAAAACACTAAATCCAGCCTGGTGCAACGGATGTATTCTCTTAATACGTTTGGTCTTTGTTGGCAATTGTGATTTGCATGGTCTCTACAAAAGACCTGCATTTGTTTTCATTATTTCTTATCCGGTTTTGCCTATAAGGCAGAAAACGCTAACAGTGGACATGGTCTTTTTGTTTATTTTCCAAACAATAATCGGTATGGGCGTGTAATCATATATTGTAATACTTTAAACAATGTGTATCTTGACGCAATGACTTTATTGATCGTAACAAGTTAGATTTTGTCAATATCATGAAATCTGCCTATTATCGCACGACTAGACCGGATGTGCTTTGAGAATGCGATATGTACGTCGATCAAGTTGTTACAAACTTAATGGTTTGCAGGTCACACTTGATTAAAATGTTCAGACAAATATAATGATATTTCACAATAAGATTGTGATACAATTTTTGATTTGATCTTTTTTTCTGCAACTTCGCTGTAATTTAGTAGTTGCCATTTGCCTTAAAAAATTGTTTCCGCCGCTTTGGATTCAATCCGAATTTTCTACAAAGCATTCCTTTTTTGTTTTGTTGAAACATTATTCCTATTCAAAATATGAATATTTTTCTCATATAATAGAGGCCCGTACACAAAACAATTTCTATTTGCAGAGCTCCATGATCGCATGTTTTTCTAATGAAATTATGTGATGTAAGCATAACACAAAACTCGCGAAAATAGCGCCGAAGCTCAGCTTCAGGAAATGAAATGTTAACTTTGGATACAAGTTTGTGTTTGGAAAGAAACACGTTATGGTTGTTTTTCTTTCAAACGCAATACTATATTATATTGCAAGCAGTTTCTGTCATATTGATGTTTTTTTTTAGTTTAAAATGTGTCTGGTATATGATACTTCGTGGTTATCAGTTAAAGTTACACCTTTTGAAGCAGCCGTATCTACAAAAATAGTGTAGGATTTATATTTTGTCTTATAATGTCATTATCTATATACATATTAAACTCAACTTTACCTGCGTACCTCTAGATGAATACCATTCATGTAAATAGCATCCAGATAACAACGATTCCATAAAATAATGCATCAAAACAGTCTTACTAGAATACAAAATAATGATATTACACACTATTTTACATACAATATCGTATGCACTTTATTCTTACCATTTTAAAGTTTAATCTTTTATCGTTTTATTATTATTATCATAGACACAAATATATGTTACACATGATAACACATAATAGTACATAGACAATACAGATGACATCTAAGACCTTTTGAATTACTTTAAAATCCATAAAAAATAGTTTACCAAAATAAAATGAACTAATTTGGCTAAACAGTTTAAATTTTCTGAAGTATAAACACATGCCTTTTCACTGTCCATTTCATATGACTTATGAAGAAACAATATGTTAAACCGCCTTTAGACCAGAATGTAAAGGAGTGCTTTGTCTTGAAATTTTCAAAGTATCTACGCCTTATGAAAAAAAAAAACAATGGGTAAGTAAATCAATTGTATCATGCTTTAAACAGTCTTAAGCAGCCCTAAAACACAGACTACGTACAATTAGCTTCCAAAAGCATGATTTCCACTGTCATTAACCTAAGACTTACATTTTATGGGAAAAAAACACTTACTGTGTCGGTTGACAGGCATGTAAATGCTTAAATATCGTAGCATACTACTGAAATAGCAGCATCTTATAAATGCAACAAATCGATGTGGAATTAACTTGTCCTTTTTTAACATAATATCTGAAATTCAAAACAGTCTGATTTTGTAGTTGACACGAGTAGTTCGCTTGTTTGAAATTATGTGAAAGCATTCACTAATACGTCGTAGCATACATATGTACACGATGTTTAAATTACCGTACACATACATCAAGGTTCCATTCTTTCTTTAAGCGCCTTATAGCTTGCAAATAATACGCAAGGGTTTCCCGTATGTATGGGTGTATGTACGATCAAAAAACAATGTTATTTAAAGTAAAATTAAACTCAATCAATTACAAACATATACTCCGTTCAAAAGCTAACGACAGCTTAGAGATTTCAGTCGCGCTTGCTTTGATAATAACATATCTATCTAGAATAATGCTAATCATCAGATTATTGCAAGCAATTACGGAATTTAAATATTCACTGTGTTAAAACAAAAAGATCCTTCTCTTTAATGCTTTAATATATATCACGAAACCTCTATGGTTTTAACAATGCATGCACATTTCAATGTATGTTTTTATTTCATTTTTTATTTATATTCAACGTGTGTATTTATAGATTGTGACGGCATACGGTGCTTATCTTACACACTTGAATGTGTAAATAAGTCCAAAATTAAATTGAAGTATTGCTGTTATCACATTTGTCTCATAATTCGTTTAACTCATTATTTCGTTTCTCAAACTATATAAAAATACACAGTTGATTGTTGCAAGAACCACATAATTTCTTTGAAATAATACACTGTATATACATCAATGATAAAAGACAATTGAATCAAGATACGAATCTTATCTTAAGAAAACAAAGTGTGTAAATATTAGATGTGTTTGATACTTATTTTAAGAGCGTAGCGGGATGGAATGGACCGGTTTGCTTATTTATCAAAATTAATCTTTACATACTGTTATCTCCCAAAATTCTAAACGAATTCAGAAACATTAAAAAAGATTTCTGACATTAATGCAGATAATCTAAATTGGATTACTATATTTACATTTGTTTTGCAAACTAAATACCAGTAGCTATCTACACACTTGTAATACAATATGTATCATGTTGCATCTTTATATACAGAGAGTATCATACAGTGCACAGGTGTTTTATGTTTTTGTGCTGATGCATACCTCTAACTATGATTAATTTCGTGAAAATGTGTTAATCTTCTGTACTTTTCTCTTATCATTTTTATTCACTGTATGGGATGAGGTTTAGATGTACTTATGTATTCATATGCAGCTATTTTTTGGCTCTATGAATATTAGGAGATTTGAATTAGTTTCAGACAAACGTGAAAGTACACATGAAATTTAAAATCGTTGGACTCGAAGTACAGATGGTACGAAGTTATCTTGTAAGACCATGCGACTCCGAGCTATGGGCGGTCGACTTTATAAGCACATGTGTTGGGTACAGGAAATATATAACCGGATGCAGTGTTTTTGTATGTAACATTTGGTTATGGAAGTAAAGATTAAAAAAAACGTTCCGTTTGTATTTCTTAACATACTGAGTTCATTCCGAGGAATCCGTCGTGTACATTTTAACAACCATGTGTTAAAATCTTACTCCTCCTTTATGACTAGTGATTGGATCACAAGGTTGTTTATCAATAGTTTGTGGGTGTACAAAAAACAAGTACGCCACCAAATGTAGATTTTGCTCCATTTATAATTGGTTAGTGTTGTTAAAACAATCGAGTTTTACCATAATTAACTTTTAGAACGATCGACAGCAGACATCTGAATTTTAACGCAGAATGATTTTGTTCGCCAATCAGGAAAATGTAGATCAGATCGTTGGTCTTAAATATATGTTGAACATTTCAAATTCGTTCTTAGACTAATGTTATTATAATTGTTGTTTTCCATATAAATTAATGACGGTTAAGCACGTCACGTAAGGGACAGGCATTATATGCAAATGTTTCCATTTTGTTGGAATTGTTGATGAATAAAAGTATGGCTAGGGAATAGAAATACGGTATTAAATTGTATTACCTGAAATAAGTTCTCACAAAACTAAATGTAATTATTTTCGACTTATTAGGAGTTTAATGACGTAAATAAAACAGGATGCATTTTCCTTGGAATGCAATGTCACTTTTAGTTAAAATCAAATCTAATAGTTAAATATAATAGTAGTGCTACACGTTATATGTTCTACAGAACTTCTCGGATATAAACCACCTGTCACCACAAACGAAAGATTTAACAGGCTCCTAATATATCAGTATTTATTTTTTGGGGTTGTGTCTGTGACTCCGGTATTGGTAATCGGATAACATGACCTGCTTTTGATTTATAGTTTATACGCCTAGTAAAACAAACTACGCAAGTTAAAAACTATCGATGCCTGTCACAGTTAGGTATTCTAAAATGAAGACGGTGTCATCTACATATTAACATAACGTGATTGATTTGACTGCAATGCAAAGCGATAATTATTGCAACGGTCGACACAATATAGACAGGTGTAACATGTTTAACGAACTGACAATGTACATTATTTTTTTCGGTATCAGCTGCGATATATTTTTTATGCTCTGTTATTTTCTGGTTTCAATAATTTCGACATGAGATTATTTTAGCGTATTATAAAAGAGTCCATCATAGAAGGTTTTGTTCCCGATGATCCAAAATAATAACGAGATGTACCATTTTATAAAAAATGATACAGTTGGGATTTACCTTTTCGTTTCTTTATCATGACCAATTGTGTATATAATACCAGGTTATACAATACGAAATTTAACACACGAATGATTCACGCCATGCTTCAAGTGATATCGTTATGCACGTAATGCATTGATATGCATAAAACCAATACGATCTTAATTATGATCGAAATGAGTCTTTTGGTTTCGATTATGAGCGTCTGTTTGAGAACAATTGAATGATCTGTGTGTGGTGTAATTATAGTTCCGTTAAATAATGTATCTAATGTAGTGTAGGTTATCTATGAGGTATATGTAGAAATGGTAAAACAATAGAAACATGTGTCTGCTAGTCGTGTATATGAGGCAAATGGTCCATGGTCTTCACAGCACAATACGACATTAAGCAGTAATCAAGCAATACTTCAAAGGATATCGTAGCGCACCAGTCAATTATCGGTTATGGAGATACTGGTGATTTAGCGTTCAAACTTACAGACATATTTGACTATTATATATTAAATGATGAACCCGATGGATTTTTGCATTAAATGTGTCATTGGTGTATGCTTGTATATTTCTCGTTATTGTTAAAGCCTCAGTTAAAACACTAAATCCAGCCTGGTGCAACGGATGTATTCTCTTAATACGTTTGGTCTTTGTTGGCAATTGTGATTTGCATGGTCTCTACAAAAGACCTGCATTTGATTTCATTATTTCTTATCCGGTTTTGCCTATAAGGCAGAAAACGCTAACAGTGGACATGGTCTTTTTGTTTATTTTCCAAACACAAATCGGTATGGGCGTGTAATCATATATTGTAATACTTTAAACAATGTGTATCTTGACGCAATGACTTTATTGATCGTAACAAGTTAGATTTTGTCAATATCATGAAATCTGCCTATTATCGCACGACTAGACCGGATGTGCTTTGAGAATGCGATATGTACGTCGATCAAGTTGTTACAAACTTAATGGTTTGCAGGTCACACTTGATTAAAATGTTCAGACAAATATAATGATATTTCACAATAAGATTGTGATACAATTTTTGATTTGATCTTTTTTTCTGCAACTTCGCTGTAATTTAGTAGTTGCCATTTGCCTTAAAAAATTGTTTCCGCCGCTTTGGATTCAATCCGAATTTTCTACAAAGCATTCCTTTTTTGTTTTGTTGAAACATTATTCCTATTCAAAATATGAATATTTTTCTCATATAATAGAGGCCCGTACACAAAACAATTTCTATTTGCAGAGCTCCATGATCGCATGTTTTTCTAATGAAATTATGTGATGTAAGCATAACACAAAACTCGCGAAAATAGCGCCGAAGCTCAGCTTCAGGAAATGAAATGTTAACTTTGGATACAAGTTTGTGTTTGGAAAGAAACACGTTATGGTTGTTTTTCTTTCAAACGCAATACTATATTATATTGCAAGCAGTTTCTGTCATATTGATGTTTTTTTTTAGTTTAAAATGTGTCTGGTATATGATACTTCGTGGTTATCAGTTAAAGTTACACCTTTTTTATCAAATTCACAATGCCCTTTTTTCTGATATTATTACATCCACGTAAATGGCCATTTGGTTAATGTAGGCGGTAGGTGCACATAAACTGTTTTGGTATATATATCTTAATTTGAAATAAAAACTTAGGTTCGCATGTATTCAACACAAAATTATATGGTTTGGAATATGTAAAAAATGTTGTCTGTTGTTTGAAAATAAACATTGTAACCGTAAATAAATGTAATAGTTGTTACCCATCCGCAACATTCTTTGCCCCGCCCTTTCAATTTATATTTAACGTATTTAAAGAGCAAATGGTCAAAACACTGTTTGGAGGATGTATGCATGGCTCGATAATTATATTCTTTTTCTTAAAAACAAACTCGTAAAATAAGTTTAGCCGCCCTATGTACACAATTTTTGCGGACAGGTTTCTTGACACCAATGACTGTATTGTATTTGTAATGCAAAATCAAAATATTATTAAAAACGATGCTGTTCGAAACAATATTAACTCGATCGTGTTGAAATTACCTTATTCAGTCCTTATACAATTCATAAAGGTCTGAAAAGTGTTTGTTGTCCTATCGCGATCGACAGTTTACATTCTGATCGCACTGTTCTGATACATTAGTTCACGACGTTGTTATCGTAATTCAATGACGGGGATTAATATTAACGTGTTTACGCGCTGATGCGGTTTCGAGCGTATGATTCCTTGTACACAAAGAGTATAATGCCAAGTCAAACATTATTTTTCTCGTTGATTGATGACGCATTGCAAAGGTATTTATCGATGATGTAACCTAGAGATGACAACGCATGTCAGACTGATTTGTCGATTACCTGTGTCATCATATTCACGTGAGGAGAAAAGGTAAATAAGTGATACATGAACTAAAAGTTATACGAATTATAAATAGTAATAATGACCTAAGGCACACGCTTAACAATGCTAAAATATCAAATGAATCCATGTGTGCCCATGGACAAGAATTTTATTCTGTTGCCTATTATATCAGCCCTTATGTAAGCACTTTAAAATGTATTATAAATTGAAAACGTTTTTTTTATAGCTTTGTATTGTTGCTGTTACAATATAGAGTTATTTAATATTAATAGGCCTAACACAGACAATGATTTTATTGCATTGGCTGATCGACTTTAATATTACTTCGAGGTTTCATGTTAATGAACATATCAAATCAAATTATCGCCAAATGTTAATAGCATATTAAATAGCAAATAATTGCATCCTAATAAATGAGATGTGTTTCCGGTCATGTCATCACACCGAAAATGTGGATTACTTTGCTTCATAGCTTTCGTTAATTATGGAATAATGGTAAGTTGAAACGACTATAAAACAATTGTACTCAATATGTTTATAGTTGATGGATTTGTAGAACTGGAAATAATTGATCTTCCATTTACAATGCTGCTATTTTTTGTATGATCATTTGTTCCAAACAGTATTTACCATATTCTACAGCTTGTAATTAAGCAGACCATATACATTATTTTCCAATTGACAAACGTCGTCCATTCTGAATGTATTATCAGTTGTTTTAGAAACATAATTGATACCTCAGAAAAGGAAATGACACAGATATGTAACCAATTATATCAGTGATTTATCTATTATCATGACCTCTTTGAAAATGTAGTCCTAGAACTATAACACTAGCTAACAAGTCATTAATCACATTGAAGTAGTATATAAAGCAACCTAGATAAAGCATTGAGTTATTTAACGAGTATTACAGAAATTGGAGTTGTACCAAATGCGTAAGAATATATAGCATAATAATTCAAATGCAAACCACAAGTCAGTCCTACCAACATTAATTTGGATATGATGTAGAAAGACGGATAAGGGTGTATATATAAGTGTAAATGCGCTTACAACAAAAATGCAATTAATTTTATTTCAAAGCAAAATTAACTGTATAGTGTTGTTTTAAATAATTTGTAATTGCATGGTTTGTATTTTTTTCAAACAAGTTTGCGTTTTATAAAGCACAAAAAATCGTTCACAAGGTACTTTCATTGTTCTAAGGTGGTGATTTATAAATTTTAATATGCACTATTTATAGTTTATTACAAAGATATGGGCATACAACAAATCAAGAATGTAACTCCTGATAGAGTTTCCATGGACGTCTTGTCTGCTTTATGTTAACAACGAGGTAAACGTATACATTTTTCAATGATTTTGGAATGTACATTTGGTTAGATGTATAGCTCATAAGTCGAATTATTGGAATATGTATAAATATCATGTACAACAGTTAGAGTCCGAACACGCGTAAATTTACATTGTTTTTTACCCTTAAATCAAATAAAATTTCATTGAGAAGCACGCGATGGAAGCTTTTTGTACATGATTTTCAAACAAAAATGAACGCAATCCAAGGGTTAATTCTGATTATAATTACGTCAAACCGTTTGTCGATATGCGAATAATAATTAAACATAAGCGCATATAGCAGAAACAAGTTGTTGGGACCAAGACTTTTCCTCATTCTGATTCTTGTCACATGTCAGAATTATAATCTAGCAGGGGTATGTGCTTCATGAGAATTACTGTACTTAATTTTTCGACTGCATTTACATGCCATAGCTTTTCTATATCACCGGTTCATGCTCATACTTACAAACACAAATTAAACACCGTTATAGCAGCAAACCATACAGTAACTCATATTTGTTGTTTTGCACATTCATAAACAAAGCTAATACAATCAATACAAACTAATTGCAAACAGTCAGATTTCAGAAGAATGAAAGGTTTAGCTATTGTACGACAAAAGTGTCAGTATGACGGCTCCAGCATTAAAGGAAATTAATACTAACATTTTCTTGATTAAGGGAAGTTGACTTCAGTGATGCGGCGTTGAAATTAATGAAAACATGAATGCACTTGTATAAATAGATCGACATATTTGGGTTGAAAAACTTTGCATGCGAAACAATACAATTTTGAACTCAATCCGTCCCAAGGACTTGGTGATTGTTTAAAGGAATAATAAGGTCACTGCGTGTTTATGTATCAGTTCGGCAGAATAGTTACCAGTGTGCACTAGTCCCAGCATTGACGTGTAGATAAAATGTTTAAGTTTTTTTTTGTTATGGGACATGTTTCTCATGAATGATGCCCGGTTGGTGTCATTTAGGGTTTTGAGAAATTCAAGATCTCGTCTAAGATGCTGGCCATTGTCAGACCGATTTGTTTTACATATAGCACTGCATTATTGTATGCATTTTAATGCCATTTGTATATTGGTATTCATATTAAATATGAAAAAAAGAAGTGCAACCTTTTTGTTATATTCATATAATTATAAATATGGCGTCCAAAACGGTATTGCAAATCTGCTTAAAAATTGCTCCTGAAAACAATACCATATCCATATTTTGCATATGAATAATTAATATGTAAAAATACTACAAGTTAGTACCAATTAAGAGCTTACTTAAGGTCCGATTATATGAATTTCGATAATTCATATTCGGATTACAGTATGACAATAACATATCGGCCTAATTATTTCGATTGGATAACAAGTTATAGTAAATGAATACAAAAGATAACAGAATAGTTTATTAGACTTAAGCATATATAGCTCATAAACAAACATATACAATAACAGCATCCGTTTGAAGTAAATATAAAATGTACCATTTCGAACAAAGATCTTTTTAAATATACACGAAATAAAACTGTTTTTGTGAGAGTGTCACATGCAAGATGTTAATACATAATGACCACATAACGTCCAATACAGTTTTATAATTGCAATAATTGCAATAAATATTTAAGTATCATCGACCTATGTTCGTTGTGCAAGATAACTATTTCAGTATACATTACATTAAGAACCCATTTACAAAAATCTGTGTGTGCTTTTTCTACGGTATCTGCTTGATCATAACCCCAAACGTCTGTGTATTTAATATTTTAAGTTGTCCGCAATTTCTGAGTTATCATCTCCATTTTGTTTGCGATTTTTCATAAAGTTTGCAACGTATGTGTGTTTGCTGTTTCTTTATGTCATGGTTTGGGCTCAACTTCTCGACTGCTATCAATGTCCCGCTATTTGGTTTGTAGGTCACTTATCGTTTTTTTCCATGTTATTCATACGACAATGTAAACTGTTCACAGTTGTTCGAATGGAATCCAGGCGAGCAAGTTTACTATCCATGCTATCCAATCGTTTAATAAGCATTGCAATAAAATGATTGTAAACAATACCCGGTGATGTGGGCGTCCTTTCATCAGGACCCCAGGGAATACCGTATTCCATGGCTGGAAAGGGTTTACAGCAAACCTCATAGTTGGTTGATATAAGAAGTCGGGTATACTAACCTGGCTTAACGGGGTGTGTGGTCCTTCCAATTGACTGTAATTGTACTACAGCTCTGTCCTTTTGCACTTTCCATAGTTTGTTTGTGTTTACGTTTTCATTCCGCGGTTTGTGACGGCTTTGTTGTTGATCACTCGGCGATTGTTTTGATCGTGTAAGCTTTTGTGTCATCAAAAAGGTTTATTTACTCATGTATATATGTTTTAAATTTACTTTCGCGACGTTTAATCCGAATTGTGCAATTCTATAGATTTATAAATCCACGTTTAAACACGTTTTTCAATTCTATTGTTTTTCAGCCGACATACCTCACGCATGCGCAATATCCTTACAATCATGGTAACTTCGTTAAACGCATGATTTTTGAAATGCACTAACCGTACAAACATCGTTGCACATTCATATTTTTTAATCATGTTTATCACATATCAAACAATCAAACTGCCTTTCAGATCCAATATAAAAAACGGTCTTAAAGCAACATTTAAAGTGTTAAGTTCTTCTGATAAATAGTATTGAACAAATAAATGCTGACTTATTATTCACAATAGAGACATACTCACTTTGTATGGTCGATACAAATTTTGACAATCATTTTATATCGTTGAAATATTACTGTAACAGTTTAATATTACACTATTCCCCTAACAATTTTCCGTAAACGAAACGTTAATATATGCAATACATATCTTTTTATTCATTCGGGGTAGTAAGTATGCAAGATAATCAATACTGTTACAGTGCACTCTAGGACAAAAGCTTCATAAATCGTCATTTTATTGCAATGTCTCTTCGTTTTCATCATTTGAATACAGAATTATAACGCGCTACACTGTACGTACTTAATCATATCAAGTAAATACAACCTTGCAAATTAAAACTTACACATGATTTTACCGTCTCGCCTAGAATCAAAATTACTAACTTAATAGACGACAAAACGTATATATGGGGAATATCCTGTAGCAGTTTCGTAGTATGCTATTGTTGAACAAATGTCGCGCAACTCACTTTCTTCAAATCAACTCAAATATGGACGCTTGAGTGGGATTGAACGACGGCCATGGGGATAACTATTAAACGCAATTAGAACCCGTAGTTGTTTAGATCCACGGTATTGCGATGCTGCATTGTACAACAGTAGAATTAAGTAAAGTTCTAACGGGGATATTGATGTTTACTAATTGGTCGCACAGACTGGAGTACTACACTTAGTTTGCGAGTATGCTTGCCCGTAATGTTTTATATACATAATATTTTATATACGTAATGTTTTAGTCGAAGCTATCAGTATAACTCCAAATTCGCAGACATAAAAGCATTGTCAACCACTCACTGCATTTATTTGGCTTAGTTTTTTAATTCCCCATCAGACTTTTATTTCATATACCATATAGCACTACCATCTATTACATTGAAAAAAAGTTCCTTTGACGCGTGTAATACATACTAATAACATCTCGCAATGACTTTCATCAAAAGTGTACACTCGTATGAAAAATGTATTTGCTTGTCATTTATATGTACAAATTTAATTTAACGAGTCAACAAGATATTTTTCAGATGAGGGAAGACTTCAAACAATCAACTCATATTTTTTCAGCGTTTTTTTATGTAAGTATATGTGTTATATAGCAATATGACACATCAACTGATAACAAATCCAAATATGTTATTTTTACGTGCTGATGGCTATAACAATATATTATCAAAGTGTCATTACAGTGTAAATGCCAGAACAATACATCTTTTGACTGTTTTTTATCAAACCGGAAAGCAATAATACATTCATATAAATTATTAATCACATTTATCTAAGTGGAAGCATGATGGAAAATATTTATGTTTAGTAATCGCTTTAATAAGTTTCATTAACTAGAATCAGTATTATTATTATCACATCTCGTCTTTACTGTGTGTATATATTATAATTCCATTTAATGATGTATGCAATCAAAACGCATGCTTGAATACACCAGTAGTAAAGTAGTTTAAATTTTGAAAGAACGATAAAGAAACTTTTGAAAGAGAGAATATAAACAAATATCAACACAAAATTTAAAGAGAAATCTAATTCCTGACATTTGCATGACATAAACTATTGGAATATTTAAATCTGTACATTTGATCGCTCAGATGCGAATTTATCGGACCTTTGTCGTTGGTAACATTGATTAAAATCATTAAAATAAAAAATAAAAATTAAAATATTAACAAATACAAATAAAATACAGGTCTAAATTATCTTATAAAATGCAAACGATATCGTCAACAATGCAGTGCTTTCCTGGAAACAATAAGCACACCATAACTCTTTTAAATAATGTATGATTCAATCATCGTTTCCTCTAACAATTATTGCGTTCAAATCCCTTTTGTTACTCAACTTATAATTATTGAAGGATATAAAAATAGTAGTGATTTTCTAGCACATTAAGGTACGTTTGAATAAGACACTATTGTTAATTTGTTAAGACTAGGATTTAGAGCCACTGGGACGTATTAAACAACGGATGAAATAAAATAACTGCTCAAACTATGATTAATTATGTACAAAATACCTTTTTTATCTACAACATTTCTTAAATTAATGAATTCAAAGGGGCTGTCATTTTACGAACAATTGAATATTGGTTTAAAATGATGAATGCAATGCCCATGAGATAGGAAAATATTACGGTATTATTTATTTATTCATAAGGCGACTAGCTAGAACAAGGAGATGCATCAAATATTTGATTATAAATTACTTGTTAACGAGATTATCCGGACGCGTCATTTGACAAATAAATCAAATGAAATATAATTAGTATTATTAAGAACTACGATTGTGATTGAAGAATTGAATTAGTTCGGTGACTTTGATTGATCCAACGATCATGCGGATAGGCAAGCCTAAAAAGCGCTGATTATGGCCATAAATAAAACGGTATAAAGGAATACTGCTATAATATATGTTGGAAATAAATCATTAAATGTTCTCCTTCATGGTTATTCATGATTGTTCGTATATGTACTTATTTGTAGACGCTTCTGAATCACATCCCATTCTCATTGATATTAAACTGTTGTTAAAGCGAGAGTATACGATTTTGTCAAATATTTATTAATTTATATAACATGTGTAAAAACTTTATTGAACATATATTTCAATATAAAATAATATAAAAGTTAAGAAGTACATGTGTCGAAAAATGCGAAATAAGCCAGATATTTAATTTTGAAATCGAAAATGTCTGTACAGTCGAATTCGCCAGCATGTAAATCATGCATGTACGATGTGAATCTAAATTTAGTTTAAAGGTTCATTTTAAATTCCTGCAACGATATCTATTCATACGACACACGAACACTAACTAACAAGACCAATTTTTCGGTTATTGTAGGAAAATATGTACGAAATATCTTCGTCACAATCGGCTCGGGGTGCTAATTTGTCTTTGCTGCATTTTATGAAATTCGTCTTCAATGTATTATTGTTCTTGCCTATTTTGTGTTATTGTAACATATTGTATCAATATATTACATTATAACACATATAAAAAATCGCATAACTCGCTTTTACGTTTACTTAATTGGATTTAATCTAATAAATTAAAACACACATGAATTTTCAGTATATTAAGTGAAGCTCAATAGAACAGTATGTTATGAATTCTACATATAAATAACAAGCGCATAAATTTTAGTTAATAGTATCTAATAGGGTAACTATAAGCGCTATTAAAATCATGCATAAGCAAGCGATGTGTTTTTAATGAAATGTCGTATTATTTTATGAAACAAAATATGAATGCTTCTTACAGGAATGATTAGCTGGTATGGTTTTATGGGATAAAACAGTAGGTTAAGAAATAGGCATTTATTACCATATAATTAAGTCAACAGTTCTTAAATAAAATATATTGAAATGCCAATGTTATCCAAGAAAAAACGCTGTTTAGCTCTATTCCAATTCAGCGTTCATTTTTATGAATGCGATAATTTATATTGATTACATTATGTCAATAACAAAAGCAAAATAAAATTATTTCAATTTCATCCCCCGTGCAAATCACGAAAATTATGACATTGATATTTAGAACTGATACGGTTTTCGATCACACCAGTCACCAGACATGACAGTATAATCAACACCAAGATGAGATAACGTTTATAGCATCCATTCGTTTACTCGCTTTTCGACTCGCTTCGTTACTGACATGTTTGAAATAATCATAGCGGACGAAACACTTTTGCTTTTTAAGATGATACCAATGTACGCGTTTCGTTATCGTATATGTTAGATGCCACACTTGCTAAAACTGGTGAAGCAATATTGTCAATGTGAAAGCATCGTATGACACAGGACTCGATCTTTTTATTTCACTTGTAAATCAAGAAAACATTATCAGTCTCCTTGTTTGTAACAGAAGATCCATCAAAAGCTCAAGGACACATAGTATAAGGCAACAATTTTGAACGTTACACAATAGACTGCAGTGTCGCTCTTTGCATTATCATGTAAAGAGTGGCTTTACAACCAGTAGACCGGTTATTGTCATTTAAAGAGGGGCTTTTCAACCAGTAGACCGGTTATTGTCATTTAAAGAGGGGCTTTACAACCAGTAGACCGGTTACTGCCATTTAAAGGGGATATTAAAACCAGAAAAAAACGTTTGTTTTAATTAATACGTCTTTACTCCTGTGTGAATTATGCCAATTAAAGGATTTTATTATAAAAGAATTACAACATCTTATAGATACAGTGCACCTTTTACTAATAGTTGTGTTCGTCAACAATTATTCCCTCAAAATGTGATCCGCAACAAATGAGTACAAATAGGTGAGTTGTGACGGATGCAACGCAGTAACGACTATATGAACAACGTTGAACTTTTAACAGAACAGAACATGGACAATGTGCGTCATTAACATGTTTAACGTCTGTTCAGCGACATGAAATAAACAACGACTCTCTATTACTTCCCGTCGTAATCAGAATATAACAGAAAAACACAGTTCATAGATATGTACAAGTGTTGATTAGGCACACCAATATAATTGTTTATGAACTGTTAAGTTTGGCATTATGTATTGATGACATTATTTATTACCTGCGTTATATAAATTTAGACATAAATTTTGATAATGACACCAAAACATGATTTTGCCATTATTGCGCCTAATATTCAGCGACAGTTAATTTAATTTATGTAAACTTCAAAACAAAAATTAATTAATTTAAAACATTATATCAATAATAAAAAAAAATTGTCATTAGGTTCTTAAGTATCATATTGAGCATAAAAATAACATACACAATTTATCTAATATAAAATGTTTTATATTACGTAATATTTGTGTACGCAGTATTGAAAGAACAATGCGTAGATCACGCGAATGCTTATTGCCACTATATATCAACAGCGTGTCTTCATATGACACTAACAATCAAATTGCGTAGCTTTATAATATTCGATACAATTCAAGCAAGCGTTACAATCAAAGTGTCATATTGTATTTGCATTATACTTACATGACAGCAAGTCCGTTGTTTACCACAATGTGTAATGACGAATATGGTACACTTAACATCATTTAGTTTGTGGTATGCAAACACTAAATAATGATAAAATAACGTTTGACGCGCATTAAAAAAATATTAGATCATAGTCCATGTACCTTATTTCAAAAAAATAAATACATACAAATCGTGTTAAAGCATATTATTTGATTACAATGTATTTAAACAAGCGGGAATACAAAATTGAATAATATTAAGATTTGAACTTTCGATAAAGCATATGACAACACAACACTTTCTACTATGATGCTTTATTTAAGCATATTTATACGTTTAATTTGAGCTGAGCATGGTCATGCGAAAGCCTTTATTTTACAATTTCCATATATGTTGATCAAATAGACAATATTTGTGCATACCGACGCTAATCTGCTTATTAACTTATTATCTATTAAAATAATGTTTCCGTGTTATTTAACACGCATACAAAATATAACCATTCGAATAGTATGTGTGTATATTCAAAGCCAACCTGGATCAGTTTTGGGGGTTTGGAAGAATTTACTTAACTAACACAGCTATACATGAATTCACCGTATCGTGGCAAAGACGTTCACATCTAATGTTGAGCTAATAATTCAACAGCTATGTGCAGTTTAATACTGTATCATATTGTTGTATTTCTTAATTGACAATCTTTAAAGTATTTTTTTTCCGAATTTTTAAATGGAAGCCTACGAATACCTTTTTCGATACATATATAAATATGAAAGTGATAATTTTAGTTCATCCTATATAGCATACATATGCTACCTTGACGTTTACAGAGGTCATCGAGTGGTCCATTCTTCGGTTAAGCGCCTAATGAAACGCTCGTGCAAGTATCATCCAGGAGATAAAACTGTAGCAATTTTAAGTATTATTGAACCGAAACAGTTTAAACCAGAGACTCTGATGATAAGGTAACACATATTTGACTGGATAAGGATTTAGCTAACAAACTTGTATTTGGAAATATTTTAACAACTATCTGCAGTTAAATAATGCATAAAAAAAATTCAAAATGTACACGTGACTTCCCGCGCAAAGAAGAACACACATTACTTTTAAGTGAGTTTAAAATAAAATCAGTGCACTGTCATATCAGAGCCTTTATTAGACAATGTAATAAAGGCTGAATGAGCATCCATCGATACCCTGTATTAATCCGCTATTACATTCTATTGAATGTGAAACTGTCCCTGAAGTTGCAAATACGAATTATTGATTGCAAAAGTCGCCATGAATCTGCAATGTATCAATTGCTTTCTGTTACTAAAGCGCCAAAGTTTAACAGTGCAATTATCTATTCGCATTACGAAATATGATTTTATCTATAGGCATATACTTTATTTCCTATAGTTCCTGACATTCGTTCATAGATTAATACAATATACTCGTGTATCTGTCCAGCGTAATTTCATAACACAATTAATGTTATCCATGCTGTTAAATGCGACACTGCTTTAAATAAGTCTGGGGGTTATAGCGAGAACAATGAACGTAAATGTTGATCAGGTTTATGCATATCACTTCTTCTACGAAATTGTGTTTGGGAAAATATATTATTGCGTTATATTGAAGTATTTTTGTAACAAACTAACTGCCGTTAAATTATGCATAAAGGTGTAGTTTAATGCATTTATAATGGGTGCTGTTCAATTTGTTTATGAATTACATAAGTATGCTTATAACATAAACTTTCAGATATATTGCATTCAAATTGCTGCTAATTTTTCATTGACGATATTTAAAAACACACCGAATTGCATTTGTATAGTATACCTTTGTAAATATAAGATCGTATTGTTGCATGATATTAATAAAGTTGCGTTCTTTTAAACAATATTGATTGTATTCATACAGCTTGCGTAAGTCGTTGTAACAGTGTTTATTAAGTTTGTGTTAGGTATTGGTTAAATGCATGTTTGTTACTAAACGGTTAGATCTAAAAAAAAAAAATTAAAAGCAATTGCTAAAAAACAATGTTAACCGATTCAAATAATTCAGATGATCACTATTATATTTAAGCGTTTGGCAACATGTTCACATACTAACACATTAAACGTATTGCTTCGGAAAAATACTCAATACAAACAACATTCAGTAGGTTTAGGCAAAATAGCAAAAGCTTCACCGACGGATTCTACACAGTCAAAATCAAAGCAAACTTATAACGTTATGAATATCATATAAGAGAGGTATTTAATTTGTACTTATACATAACTGAATCTGACAAATGGGATTGCACAATATATTTTTTGATGTGTAATATCCTTTTTTGAGAAAAAAGACCAAAGTGTTATCTATTTTGGTAACAGTTCTGACAACAATGTTGTTACACCAAGCATTTAATAGTTATCGGCAATTGTATTTAGATCCATCCATATCAAATTTCTAACGCAGCTAGAGCCTTGCTAACAATTATATCGGAAAAAGTATAGTCTGATCAGCAAATATGTATACATTTACTTTTGTAAATGATGTTTGAACACTTTACATAGTAATTTCTGTATATAATTATGAATGTTTTTGTATTGAACTGATGCACTTTGACTATAATTTGTTAACTTGTATGCAAATGATTAAAGGAATTTCGCCGATTTTACAAAATAAGAACTTTAAAAATTGAAACTTTGATATGTGAGAAGTATACCTTAAAACTGTTTGTAAGGAATTGGTCCGATATGTTTCGAGATAATGTTTTATCAATGTAAAATAATGTGAATATCAGCAGACAAGTTATAACTTACTGGATGTAAGAGTAACTATCTTACAATAAAACCATTCTAAAAGGTATTCAATAAAACGGCACGATGTGCAGAGTATTTAATGTACAACGACTGTTCTTGAAGCGGTAATGTTGTCTTGTCGGTTGTATTTTTTTAATTTACACATACATGTATACGATTTTGGTTAAAACAAGTGCACGCAATGCAATACAAAAATATAATAAATTGTAACCACATATCAAGGCTGTACGGTTTCCAAAAGAAAGCATAACAGGTTGAAACACAAAAAAACTATTCATATCGATATTTGTGTAGTACGATATATAAGTCAAGAATAGCATTTTTCGTACACAGATACAACATGTTAAAATCTAACATCGTCATGATTGGTAAGATGTTATTTCTTCAAGTCAAATGCAGTATGCATTATCTCAGGAAGAAACGCTTTGAAGTTTAAAACAGGTATTCATCATATCATCCGTGCGTGGGCCAGTCCGTCAAACTATCCCGTGTGTAACTTTTGCTACATTGTGAGTACTACATTGTATATTATTTGAGTGTTTTTAATACATGTACTTAAGTTTTCTCGATGTTGTGTTTTTTTAATAAGTGATTGGGTTAAAATTACATGTACATGATTATGTAAACAGGATTTACCTAATTATCTCTCAGAGCTATCGCGCATATTGTCAAGGTTTCGTGATTGAAGTATATTGAAGAATGTTATGCCTTTTGCTTGCAAAAAAATTATCAAAGCATCATTTTGTAAATCCTGCATTTTATTAAGTGTCAAACTTATAGAGTAACTTATAGAGCTTCAAACCATATTGTCTCATTAGGTTCAGAGTTATAACTAGATGATATTTCCCTTGTTTATATTCACCAACTCGAAAATGTTTTCTGACAATTTCGTTTTACAATTTTTTGTTTTGCAATATAATTATGTCCTTAAGCGCATGTCAATTTTAAAAGTATTGCGGGTGCGGGATTTCGATTTATGTATTCATTTCTTTTTGTTTAAAGAAACATATTTAAGCTTCCTATGCTATTTTTCAAATTTTGCACCAAGGGTTTGTCCTTTGTTTCTTTAAAACTTAACCCCATGTTCTTACTGTACACGTTCAATAACAATATGCACCGAAGGCCGGAAGTACACTTATTGCAAACGCTTCTTGTGCACATCAAAATCAAAGACATTCCATTAATGTGTTATTTTTCTTATCAAGCATATTAAATATATAAAGTCTTAAATATTTCAATCATTATTATAGACATTCCGATAAATAACGCCATATACAATAACGTGTGGTCCAAATGTCAAAAACAATCATGAATAACAAGCTAGCTTATCTTTCCCAATGTGAAACATTTTGAATGTTAACTATGGTATAAGTCAGAAAACAGTAGAATAATGCATTAAGTGACGAATTCACGAGTTATACAATCGCCATCGTAATGATTCGGATATACATGATGATATATATAAAATACATAAACGTCGTTATCTTTTTTACGTCTCTGTCTCTCTAAGCATCAGTATTGTTTCAGGCTGTGCGTACGTTAAAAATTACTGATGCATTGTTTGAATCTAAATACTAACGCAGCATGAAGTCATTAAGAATAACATAACTCATCGGAAATCATCTCATATCGTATTGAGTTCCACATTACATACTTGTTCGTTAAATTGAAATTAACGTAACGACCGTCCCAACTGTGTTTATGTAAACACATCATTGCAAGTGAATACATGCAGTGAACAGTTTATTAAAACATAATTAAACTGTTTAGACACATTGTTATGATTAATTAATATAATTTATAGCTGTATCTTTGAACAAGAAACTAGCCAAACACGTACAAATCAATCAATTATTTTGAATTCCATAAAACGCATACTTCTGAAATCGGTGTGAGTAATACACATTACTTAGAGACAATTATAATTAGAGCCTTAGAATTGCGGAAAAGCAACTGCCGCAGAAACAACTGGACAAACATCACGTGATTCAATGTTAAACGAGATAACTCGCATATTACAAGGGTATACAAAAGCATGACATTATTCCAAACAAGTATGTTAACGACACAAAAAAACTATTATCATTGTAAGTATTCCGTCACTTGGAAAATTGCCGAAAAAAACACAAGTTTAAAAAATATTTATTTTAAATGCGCGTGTATTGAAATTCGTAAATAAAACTCATAATAATGGTTGTTTGTTCAGCATAGTTGGAAATTAAAATCCCTCCCGCCAATGTGTTATTTCTACATGACGAACGTTTTCGTTTAACGAAAGAAATAAATATCACAAACCACGTCCTGTTTGTTTTACATCATATATGCTCGACTATGTACCAGAAATAGCAATATCAGCAGAAACAGAATCGCTTTCTTCAACAAAAATATCATTCACTGTTTATTTCAAAGATTGTTTAGTGAGGGAAAAATTGTCTAGCGTTAATGTTTTGCTTATTACAACTTTACATAAGATAAACTTCAAGACTGGTGAGTTCTACTTTGGCATTGCAAACAGCATGATGAACATCCCGTCGAGTTCCATTTCGTAATTATGTTGCAATATAGCAACTGCATTTCTACGAAAGCACGTAAGCATTCGTAAAGTGCAAATAAATACATTCAATTGTGTTGCTAATCGATCAAATTGAGTTATCTAGTTGCAACGTTCTAAATGATCTATTAAACGTACGCATATAACTACCATTAGTGAACCAGGCAGGGTATTGAACATATACAAACTGCATAATGCAATTGTATCGATATGTAACCTCAAAAAAGTGTCACGCATACAGCGTGGATAAACAAGTTCCACTGACCGAGACTAAAACTCGTTTTTGGTCTTGATTGCAACAGTCTTTTCTAAATTTAGAGTTCTACGTAATGGCATAAATAATGTCAAACATTTTAAATTACATCGAATATACATCTCGGAGAACACTAAGATGGGTATTTCTTAACTTGTAATAGGGGACGCATCTGTTCAAATAGGTATGGTAGTCTTTTCGTGCTAAGAGTTTGAGCCCAGCCACCGGAAAATTTATATCAGTTTTGCAGATTTCTTAAATGAGCAAATGCTTATTCGTGTAGTATTGAACACACGAGATAATATTTCTAAACCATATCAGTAATTTGTGTTAAACTATCTTAACTTTCATACTTGTTGTTATGTTGGACTGTACGTTGTGATATGATATAGTGTTCAATCTTATAATGTTTAAGAACAACTAGCATAACTTGTCTAGGCGACATTGCTGATAGCTGTTATTGAATATTCAGAAAGGTCAAATTGATATACAATAAACATCATGCGTGTTATTAAATGCATCAACGAAACAAAGTCATGCGTATATAAATAAACTATTATGTACTAAATATATTATAAATTAACAAACTATGCATTACATTTGAAAAAAATGTCACCGGCTGATTCGTTACTAAATCGTTCTTTTAAATCCATTAAAGTTTTACATGGTCTGATACCTCTACACCAAGAAAGCACGCAAATTTAGTGTAATAACGTACCGTATTGACATTTATAGCTTTCAATCATTTGTATTAAACGTATGCCGTACATTTTTAATCGATTAAAAATGAATTAGTTTGACACGAAAGGATCAGAACGCCATGCATAAACACACTTAATAATAAATATGTTCATTGTACATAATATGTAAACATCGTTTATTGAGTCAAAATGAACAATATTTTTTTATTTTGCTTTATTCGGCTTGTGTTTTAAAACAGATTTATTTAAAAGATATTATTTTTGAAAGTTCATCACTTTATATGTAACTTTATTACACAAAGTGTTCACTGCGGTGAGGCTAAAACTGATGCAGTGTTTCATAACTGTGTACACGTGGCTTAATATAATGTTCAGATGTAATATAATCCAATGCTGTTTGCAAGGCAACCAATACCCATAGAAAGAAAAGAAAATGGGTACAAGGTTGTAAAATTGTTAATCACAACTTCGTCGTGCTTCCGAGCCAATATTGCAAGCGCTCGTAAATGTCGAATAGCGTAACCGGAAACTTATATGGAATATATAGTGACACAAAACAATAAACATGAGCATTTTGTATCGTTTCTAAATCTATATTACCAGACCACATATAGCGTTGAAATTGTGGCTATTGCTATAAGGAAAATTAATTGTGTATGCGTTAACTTAGTACATATTGTAAGAACTATTCGTTAATTTTGAGTGTTTCTGGGCTTTTAAATTCGCTTCATTGGAACAAGTTCTCCTTCGATAGGTACAATCAATAATGAAACAGTACAAAACGTGTCGCATGAACATGCTGATAATTATTGTTGGTGTTAGCACTATGATTCAATGTTTTAAAACAGAGTTGATGTTCTTTTTCAGATGTAAAATAGAAGTTTGATAAGAAATTAAACAAAGCATGTAACGATCTTTATCATCAACATCGGCAGTAGCAACAGCATCACAATCTGAAAGTAGTCACCTGAAACTAGCAGTCGCCTATACACAACAGACAAATTGGCCATTTCCCCTGACTGACAGCTGTTCTCAGATTCGATTCTAACTTAAAGCATTAACCCCGATATGGTCACTATACAATTGTCGATGGTGTTCATACGTTCTAACCGCTAAAAGACATACCATAAATTGATGTATCGAAAATGGCCTGTAGTTGCCACGTTGTCAAAAAATGGAACAAACACATGATAAAATATGGACTGTAAATGCTGGTTTATTGAGATTTTAATTAATCTCAAATTCACCAAAACAGATCTGATCAATACAGATATATTTTAAGTATGCGCCCAAGTTTGATTGTTTGAATCGGTATAGTTGGATATCTTTATTGTAAATGCTCATCAATCTAGTCGTAAAATGAAACTCACGTTGTTATCAGCTGGTTGTTCGACAAAGACTCTTTCAATACTCGGCCCACGCGCGAGTTTTATTCTATGCGAAACCAATACAGAACAAGCAACTAAGACTTGCTTAATTATTTGAGCGACTTATACTTGAACTTTCACAAATTACATCGTGGTCGTCGCAATCGCCATCATTTGCAGCAGCAGCTGAAACATAATAAAAAAAATATGATTATTCGACGAATAATAAAACATTACTAAATCAATCCAAATAAGAAAACAATTTGAGATAATTATAATGCTCAAACTAAACCACATGTTAATGGTTTACATTCTTATCTTAAATGTAAGGATCGTTTCTGTTGATTCACACGTTCGTTCGTTTTTAGCAGCATGTACACGATCCATAGAAAAGGTGATTTTGCAATCACACTTTTGCCATTATTTATTTGACAGAGCCTATCCACCGTTCCTGTCATGAAGATTGATATTTTATCAGGATTTCTTATCAGTTCTGATGGTAAGCCGTAATGCCGCAAAACAGGCGTTGATTCATAGTGTGCTAACCATAAAATTTCATTTCGGCGTTATTTATTCAGCAGTTCGCTTTCTCGAATTCACTAGCAAAAGCCTCAATGACATTTCCCAACATGTCAAGTAAAAAGTATCATCACCATCAACCACAGTACCACCTTTAGCATCATAACTATCGCCGTCGTGAGCAACCACAACAGCATCTTCAGGATCGAAAAAGCATCAACAGCATCATCAGCACCGTTATCACATTGATCCAGGTATGGGACTCGAAACGTGTGTATAAGAAAGATACTTAGCATTTGCACAAAGGTCCGAGTATATCACTAATAATTATTATCTATTTGTAACAACATCGTTAAAAGACAAACGTGTGTCCAATATTAATAGTTTGAAAATGTTGACATTCATACGAATCATCTAAACATTTGTAAACGTTCAAGCAATTGCCTCCGAATCATAATTTTTTCCAATCTAGGTTTGTCACTGCTCTTTTCATACAATTAATGATGTCGTCGAGCAAGGCAACAGTTGTTTTTTGACTGTTGTCAGATTGTCAATATGATAATTTTGTCGTCAACACTTGGATATATAAATGCACTTTGTCGGTCCTTCTAATTGGATAGCCTCAACGTTATAACGGCTTGTACAGTATTACGCAAAAGTTACACAGAGAGTTAGTTGTCATATCTTATTGATTTAATAAAAATTGCTTTGATGTTTAAGCATTGATTACATATTGTTTTGAACCAACTATACGACAGTTACTTCAAAATTAGTGTTTTTAGAAATATTGCATTTAACATAAGTACGTTAAAACATATGGCGTGTTTCTTCTCGACCTAACCTGTTGACGGTCTGAAAGAAGCTATGGCTTAATCGTGTTCGTGTCATTACCATTTCTGCCTATTATCCTGATTGGGATGCATTCGATTATGACGTAAATATTGCTATGGCATTGCGTAAAAATGACAAAGCCCTTGTCGGCATGTTAGTGTTGCTCTGTGGGTATCCATCTTTGTACTCAAAAGCCGGATGTTGTCAAACTGAACATGGAACGGCTCTTGAAGTTGATTGATGACGCAAAGCAACGTTCATTATTTTCGATTTACCTGATAGGTTGCAGCATGCGCCATACTGATTTGTTCAATAGCTCATTAATTATACTTTACGAGAAGAGGAATCGTAAATTATTGATGCATAGCAAAATAACAGTACATAAATAGTGTAAAAGATGTATATATATAACTTTATAATGATTTGTTATATGTCAGATTAAACGTTGAACGTTAACACTACACATTATTTAGTTGTTGTCCAACCTGATGTTGTTCAGATTCATTAAAAATTGATTTATATTTTAACTTTCTTATGGAAAAGGTAACGTACGTGTTCATCGATAACGGCATGAAGTGTTTTTTTAATGTACCGTTTAATCAAAATAGTCCGCGCAACACCAATAAAGATATACAAATACATGTAACGTTCCAATTTTAGTATATGCTAAACAGCTTAGGCTTTAATGGTTATGCTCATACAAAACATTGCCAGATGTTGAACGCTTATCACACAGTTAGTATTGACAATTACATAAATGAATTGTGTAAGCTGTCATAGTTCGTTTTTCCAAATAACATGTAGTATTTGTTTATGAAAATAACTAAGGATGTCCCTTTGAGCATCAGGACAGCAAACATACAATTGGTAAAAATTGGATATATACGAACTTAAAATAACATATTTTGTTCCAGTAGCATGAATTTTTTTAAAGCTCCTCGTTCCTTTGAATATGTCAGCTTTAGTTAATCTATCCGGCAAATAAAGCTAAATCGGTTTTGCAGATCGACCACAAAACAACATACAACACTGATTATCCTGTTTTAGCACATGTAAGTTTGCATTTGTTTTTTTATATTGGGGTTGTATTTCAATGACTTTATCAATTTAACGTTTTTGTTATCTGTTATTTCCTGAAAATGAAGACTTTTTTATAAGCTTATAGAGAGAAGAATTAAGTGATTTTATGATATCAAACCGCAATAATATATTAGCAGCAAAGCGATATATATTTGTATTATGTATAATTTAAAATTCAACCTATAGGTTTAAAACGTTTTATCTAAATTTCAAGAATACATGCACATAAAAAAAAGAAAGGTGATGTTAGGTCTCCTTGTCTTAAACCGCGCACTATAAAGACATTATCACAAAGACACCGATTTTAATTGTATCAGTTGAGAAAACAGTTGTCCACTTAAAAATAAATTGTTCCAACTTATTCCGACAAGCTTTTAATACATGTAAAATATAACGTATCATAAGACTTTTCAAAACCAAATTGACATGATTAAGCCGGGATTAATGCTGTTTTTAAATAACTCAAAAGAAATATCTCATTGTTTTTCTCACGAATATAAAGCGAATGCACAATACCTTTTTGATCATTGAAAATATGTGTTGTTAAATGTTATTTACATATTTGCTATTTTATACACAATATTTATAAAGTTATAGTTCTCAAGTTCTTCAATAAATTTGTTTGCTTTTTTCTATTGGGAGACGAGATATTATACACTTTAACTGGATTACGGAAGCATTATTATCATCATTAGGGTAATTGATACTATGTTTACGAAATTCCCTATTTCATTCCCAAAATACTTTAGAAAGTAATTCTGCTATAAAGCCTTTAACGAGCAAAAAAAAATTTAACTCATACTTTTTATTACTATTTATTTTTATGTTCCAAAACACTGTAAAGCAAGTTTCGAAATACCAATATAGGAATAAGTACAAAGATGAAAATTAAAACACTATTCTTACAGAGTTTGTTTCTCCGGTGTAATATTAACACATTTCAATGGCAAAGTTTGAAGAAAAGTATAGCCTAATCAATGGTGATGGATTTGTAGAGAGGTTGTCTTGAAATGACCGATATTCAATTTAAAATGACGTACTTTGTTTAAGGGGCCCATCAGTAATGATACATTTCCGACCATAGTCTTTAGTCTGCCATCAATATAGCCTTACAACGAGGTTGTTTTCCGTTTTGATAAAGCAATGTGATTGTGATTGCTTTGCTTGTTCTGCTTAACACATAACGATAATCAGACAAGAAAATGACGCTGTCATTTGTAACAATGTAACATATTGGAACAGAACTACAGATAATTATTCTGGCTTTCCATGTTGTTGTTTTGTACCTGAAACTATTAATAAGATGTATAACCGTACGCAAAAACATATCGCTCAACATTCACAATTCGCATTACACAATTTGTTTACAGTATTTAATCAACTTGAATTAACTATAGACGAAAAGTGTAGACTGTTTGACAGTCTAGTTGGGTCCAAATTAAATTACGCAGCCGAAACATGGGGCTTTCATGAAGGAAAATATTTCGAACGCATACATTGTAAATTTCTTCGTAAGATACTTAAAGTTAGAAAATCCACAAACCTAGACGGACTTTACGGGGACATAGGCAGATATCAAATGTATGTAAAACGACAATTTACATTAGTTAACATACAAAACAACATACTGACAAAATCTATTTATAATCTGCTTAAGAGCGATGCTGAACGTAATAAAACATATGCCGGCAAGAACTGGGCTTATCAGATTCAAGAACTACTCGAACACATTGGATTAGCTACCATATGGACGCAACAAAATACGCATACCCCAAACGAATACGAGCTTAAAATAATAACAAATCGAATTTAGGATATATATAAACAGACTTGGTTCTCAAATATAAACAACTTAAATAGACTTGCCGCATACCGATATTTCAAATATGTCTTTGAAACGGAAAAATATTTAAAATGTATTAATAAAAATAAATTTAGAACATGAAAACATACCAAAAGAAAATAGGAATTGTATTTACTGCAAAATGAATGCTATAGAAAGCGAATTTCACGTTTTATTAGTATGCCCCCTATATAAAGAAATTAGACAACAATACCTAAAACCATACTTTCGTATGAACAAACATTGAACAAATTCGAAATTATAATGTCATCAAAATCAACAAAGGAACTAAATAACCTATCAAAATATGTTTAGTTTGCCCTCAAACTAAGATCAAATGTAACGTAGTGTATAATATATGCTGTTAACGCCTTCATTTTTGTATGTCTATTAAAACAGATACAATAATAAGTGAATCGTATTGACTATGATTATTATTTCCTTTTGCGTACTGTTTAAAATATTAAGGTGATCGAGTATTGGCTAGAGTAAAAGTGATCAACTTGTGCGATCCTTTTATATTATGTTGACTATTTGTAATGAAGAAGATCACTTCTTTGTATGATTTTCAAAATTTGAAAATGTAATTGTATTGTTATCATTATCAATTAGAACATTCTAAAGGTAATTGTTTTGTTATCATTATCAATTAGAATATTCAATTTACATAAAAGAGACAGCAAAAATATGTTTAATGCTGAATGGTTAAATAACTATACTCATTATTTTTTGTAATTTTAACATAAGCACTACGTAATAGTGTTACTTAAGTCTATGTAATTGAACAATTTTTAAATTTGTAATTGTATCCATCATTGAAAATATAATCGATCATTTAAACAATGAGAACTTTTTTGTAAATGAAATTCACCACCGAAATTATATATTAATTATGTAAATGACTTATTGATTCTATTCTTTGAATGATTTTGACATGTGTTTTTTTCTTTTTTTCTTTTACCCACTATTTTTATACATCATTTTGTGTTGTACTTCTCAAATATATGTACCATGTCTTTGCTTTCTCAAACACATACTGTGTATAGGCTATAAATTTGCAATATGCTATTTAATGCCGAATAAACGTTATGTTATGTTATGTTATTTTATGTATAAATCAGATTGAAGGTTTTGCTAACACAACATAAGTAGAGCATTGTTTGATGTAAAACTAATCATAGAGAATGATATTCTACACAAGGCGTCAATAAACACGTGTTTATTTGTATATATGCAAATTTCAATCCATAGACTCCCCTACCCGCACTACTTCAAATATGGTGTAGTACATCTGAAGCAAGTTTTCATTATATCAACATATCTGTTTACGGAATAAAAAATACTGTTTAACATTATTGCAACACACCATTACTCGCAGTGTACAATTTTACACTTAATGTATCGTCGAAATTTACTCGGAATTCATTTACGGTTGAGGAAGCAAAATTATTTACAATAAACTTCTAGATGTGTCATTCAAGTTAGACCTATATGATGTTTAAGTTCCAAATAAGGTCTATTGAGATGTGCAGCACTTATCAGGCAATCTGGATAATGTTTTCAAGTTATTAGAAATATTCTCCGGAATGTATTGAATGCTTAAAGGAGTGACCGTGTGACCCTATATAATCGCATGATGCATATTTATTTAGAATACTAACTTAAACTTTAAGAGATTATATGATAATTTATTTGTTTATATATAAATGCGGAATAATTACGAATGTATCAAAATGGCGGTCCAAAAATCAATTAGTAATAACATTTTGTGTGATAATGCGAGGTATATCAATTAAGTAAGGAACTATCTAGATAATGAAAAAATCAATGCATGTGTATTACTGGATCCTAATATTTAGACCCAACCACATTTGTTGGGAACTCCAATCAACTCAGCAAATTGTGGGGAATTGCGAACACTTCCAGTTAATTTATCTTGTCCTCTACAAAACGAAATGTGTTTAAGCTAGTTTATGACTTTGATAATTTACAAACATGGTACAAAGTTTGTTGTTATAGGCCATAAAATTGTTCGGTCCAATTTGCGAGGATTACTGCGGCTTTTAAAGAGCCATTAAATAAATGTTTAATGTTTTTAATAGCGGTGAACAGTGGTTGAACACAGGTGCACGGCAAATACCAGAATTTCAAGTACGAGTAGATCTAATGTTAGGTTGTTTGGGTTTGTTATTTGTATAAGCAGACTGAACTTCGTCAGACACTACTGTTCATAATGCAAAATCCTTCGGATACGATTGCAGTGAGATTTGATTTTATGTTATTAATATATATTTATATTAACATTTTAAACAAGTACTTTATATGTTGAGATAGGTGTGAGGTTTTGAACTTCACATTTGTTAGCAAAAATAAACATAAATTAAATAAAAAAATTAAAATGAATGAAAGAAGAACAAAATGAATAGTTGAGAGGCAAACTTAATAAATATTGCCATAAAGAATAATAAACTGACCATCAGACAATCAATCAAAGGAAGAGGAAGATCAATAATATGTACGCTACAATTAAATAAAGTTTCCAGAATTTATATTTTACAACGATTCGGTTATTTTTGTGTAAGGATTTATTTTCCATGACTACAACTCATTGACATGGCAATTGAAAGGCATTTCACAAACGACAAACGACATATTTTAGAGCACAGACGTACAATAGTATGCACACGTTTAAATCATTGTTTACCGCGTACCATTCCTTTATAATCGTTTATTGCAAAATAGTTCAGGCTCGTGTCAATGTGTCGTTATTCCTTTGTTTGATATGGACATGACTATCCGATGTAGTCATTAACTACGTTTTCATAATGAATAACGGTTTTTACCATCTTCATGTTGTTTTTCTTGCATGTTTACCGTTGTTTGTAAAATCCCATTAGACTCATGCGAAAATGGACTTTAAACCATATGAAGCCGAGGAAATTCTATCCAAGTATGTGCATTTTGGCAGTCAGATCACGAGCTACACTGTCTGCTAATGAGACACTGCAATCATGTCTAGTTTTCAGCAGGAAGGTTAGGTCCTGTCTTGACCATGCTACGCGCCTTACGCGTCTAAAATAGTGTTGTACACAAGGAGTGTTTTGATAAGCTATGCTTTGCACCTGTTCATCGATATTTAGACATTGACTCACCATTTTATTACATTTTCATTTGTGCCTGTCTTGTACAGTATTCATCGATGTATCACAAAGGCCATTAAACAAATATATTGTTATATTGTTTGCTGCTGGCGATATCTGAGCCAATCCTGTAATTAATTGTTAAATAGCAAATAGAATTAAAGTGTGAACAATTACGAAAATAGTATTAGTAAAATTGGTTGATCTATGTATGTAGGTCGTTGACAGATGTGTTGCAGTTATTTCAGTGAAACGACTAATTTTTATTTTCGCCATATTTAAGGCTTCTTTGATAGTAAACAAAAAAGGAAGTCATTAATAACATTTACAGTTTCAGCATAAAACAATCAAATAATAATAAAACAAACACTGTGAAGTCATTTCATATTCCTTACAAACGTTAACGTATATCTGTCTAACATTTATGTCATTTAAGGGATTTTCAAAAGTATGATTCTGAAATCAAGGCCGTAATTTTAGAAACGAACATTCATGCAATTGTATTATTTATTTTACGTAAATTTTTCTTTTTTTAACAACACTCACATCAAGGAAAACAACAATTTACACTGTCAAATAGCATATGCGTTTTTGAGCACAACCCTTGATTTGCTAAGTGCTCCTATAGCACCGATGCGTGGAACAAAATACCGAACAATATACCGAACAATATACCGAACAATATACCGAAGCGACACGTTTTTTAACAGTTAGTAATTACCTACTGCTATTCGCTAATTGAGCTTCGAAAGTCCAACTAAGATTCATTTTGTGACTTGGAATAAAGTAGAATAACATTAAAACACCTTTTCTTTTAGTTAAGTGACAACACATGAATAATCTTTGAGCTGTCGGTTGTGATAACTCGAAATATGAGTGTGGGTTGAATTATATTACGAAGCTAGAAATACATTTGGTAAGTAAAGTACGAAAATGGCATATTTCTTGTGACAATCGAGTCCCGATTACAGAATTTGACGTAATATATTTACTTAAGCTGTACTGAATTAAATGTATATCATATCAATTAAGTATTACTAAATAAAGATTTTGTGCTGTACATAAGCTCATGAGTGTAGCAGCATGTTATTGTTACTGTTTGAATCAAAACGCCGTATTCTCTTGTCGGTCAATGCAACACCATTATACGAAGTTGTTCTTCCTCGTCGCCCCGCACAAAAATACAAATTCACAAATGTTTGGCGAAACTTTGTACTCATTGAGCAATAGAGAACGAAATTAATTGAATTGTTCACCAGAGCCATAATATCCATGACGTCTCCTAATGGTTGATACACATTGTCAAAAAAATTGTCTATGCACGCGCTGCACACAATTAAAACGCCTTGTGGGAGTTCTGTTACTATAAATAACGTTATCACAGTTATTAACATTTTCGTCGTGCGTGAATGCTCTGACAATCGTATACTACTTTTCCCTGATATCTGCAAAACTTTCCGACGGTGGCGAATTTTGACATGAATGTTGTACACCAGCAAACCACCAAATATTGACATAAGCAGACACGGTACTAACTTAGCGATCATTGCATACATCCAGACGTTAATTAGCACTGTGGACTCCGTGCCTGGCCGCCCTAGCTTGAGATCTTCAAGATAATATATAGTTTTATTACCCTGTAGTGTCTCGTGAAGTTCGTTGCTAAGGTAATTTGGAATCAAAACGACTGCAGATGAAATGTAAACTATTATTATCACAATCCGGGTTTGTTGAATCCGCTTTAGCCGAAAACCATTCGTCTTTGTCGGGTTTGTTATGTGGATATATCGAATGATGGCTAATGTCACGCACATCCATATTGATATTGTATGGGTGGTTGACGTTATGTTGATATGGAACACCAAGAAAGACATCCAGGCATGGCTGTTGCGTTCATGAAGCTGTTCATCCCCATTAGGGAACTGACAGTAGAAATGGAGAGCGAACGGAATGTACGACACCATGGTAAGAAGATCCGACACGGCGAGCCATGTAAGAATTTGGTTTACCGGTGTCCCCATGTGCTTACGTGTCAGAACTGTAAGATCAAACGACATATGCTTAGTTGTTTTCATTCAAAACGATATTTTTATTAGCAAAATGCTAGTATGTAATTAATAGTTTATAGAAGGTACATGAATATTTAATAATTCGACTGACTAGTGAATAGAAATAAATACTGTCATACAAAATTTGTGAAAACTTAACCAAACTTTATATAAAAACTATGGTTTTATATTTAACGATTGTTAAGAGATCAATGAAAATGTATAAAGACGCACCCACTTGTCATGGTTAAGATGAATTAACCCTGTACCAGCGGAACATATTAATAGAAGCAACTTGACAATACAAAACAACGGGCATTTACGAAAACACCATTGGACAGAAAAACAGAATTGTCTATACTCGTATTGCATGAAAAGAGAATAAGATGGACAAAAGACTAAACACTTATATTAAACATTTAGCAATAAGAACAAATGTATGACTACAATACCAAATAAGAATCTAGAAATTATAGAAATTGCAAACTCGAAAAACGGTCATTAAATAATTTTTTAAACGCTATAACTTGACCAAATAAAAATACATTGAAATAGATTTTATAAAGTACACAACGAGAATTTGTACAACGTTTATATTTAGTAAAAAAATTTTTTTTTTAAATGCATAACACGAACAAGAGTTAATTATACATTTGATATCATCGTAAACATATGTAACCAAAAATGAACAGTGTCAACCTTCGTCTATAATTATAAAAAAGACATGAACATGGTAGAAAAATCCTACCGGAAACGTTGAAGAGATTAGTTACAATCCCAAACACGCACACACACACGCTAACGTAACCATGGGCGTCAGCGTAGGTCTTGTTGAACATCATCAGGCGACTTCTCGTGGAGAGATTCAGAGCCCCTAAGCCGAAGTCTGAGAGATTCATGGCAACGTCAGGCCGGTTATAATACTGGAATTAAACACAAGAACGATATATGTGAAATTGGCAGTTTTTGCTAAGAAACTTAAAAATGGGTATCAGGCTATTTTGTGTTCATTTATGTGCACATCAACATGTTTCAGCTAGTTAATAATGCAAACATGAGTGATATATAAATTGATCTAACGGTTCTAGTGAAAACGAGCATAGAATCATCGCGCATGTGAAAGACAGGCTTCTATAACAATGCATTTATTTACAAATGCAAATAATTCACTATACATAACACTATAACAAACGCAACCGTTAATTGCTTAAAACGGTTGTCAATTTTGTAAAATATATTGTGCACAGTATTAATGATATAGACTGTCGTTTTGTATCAGTTATTAATAAATGTCGATTTTTATTCAAATGAATTTTATATCAAACGCTAAGAATACGAGTTTCATTTTGTCCTAAAGTGCCCTATATATATCCATATTCGACAAGAATATATATTTCAAAATATTTCTGCACACGAGTATGTTTAAATAATAACGTTTAATGCAATGCGAAAATAAAACTACTTGAACAAAGTTGGCAACATACTGCCATAAAGCCTTCCAACTAAGAGACACGTTAATGTCTACAGTTTAAAAATTATCACATAGCTCAAAGTGTTCACATACCCAAGTCTTGTTGAATATTCATGTTTGCTGTTTGTTTTTTATTTCATTTTCTAAATATTTAATGTATTGTATTATTGTAACGAAAGTAATTTTGTCGCAAACATACCCCTAGATCATCTATATGTTTTTGTTTTCACATAGATGGTCGACGTTGGGTATGATTAAATTAAGTTGACTAGTGTATATAGCATTTTAGCATTTTAATTTAAATTAAAATGTGAGGCATTTATTAAACTTAATAGAAATCAATCTAATCGTCAATGCAGATATTAAAAACTAATGAATCTGTCAAATATTGTATTGTACATAACAAGTTTTGTAAATATTTACCTTACGAAATTATCATTTAAAGTAAAATAGCATTAGTGAATAAAAAGTACAGCATTCATGCATGTACGCCCTGCCTTTGAAGAAGTAAGTATCCGGTAACAGTCCTGTCATCACCAAGTCCATGTGGCCATTTACCATTCGATATTAAAATCCAGCTAGGCACTATCAAGTTTATTTACAGGAGTGTGCTATCTGATTATATTTCCAATACACCATTTGACAGAGATGGATGCAGATGAAAAAGCCGATGACAGAATCAGACACTCGATACAAATACCTCTTGATGTACTACGCATTGTTTTTATATCTAGCAAAATGATAACTGTATTTGTGTGGTACTATTGAATATGTATTGTAAAGTATTATGTTAACATTTACAATGTTATGCTTTATGAATTACTTTGTGAAGAGGCGTGGGAATTGAAGCTCCTTAAAACCTCTATATGCAACCGATAATTTGCATTTACCGTTCAATGGCGGTGATTAAAATTGTATTCTTAACAGTAATTGTGTGTATGCTGTCTGTCAATGCGTTTTGCCTATATTATTATGTGTGTGTCACACAATTGGTTCAATGACATTATAATGATCCAAATGATTTAAACAATTATCCTGCTGGTTCAGCTGAATTTTTCTTCGTATATATTATAATTAGAATGTTGATGCTCTGCTATAATTTATAATATACACGGTTATCTTGTGCTTTTACTCTCGCTTAGTTTCGTTGATTCAATTTATCCTGTTAAGAGCGAAATAAATGGCGACATTGAAAACGCCAATTATCTTTCAGCCCAATACATGTAAGTTGATGCATCGTTAAGAAAATACGCAGTTCAAAACGCCGCTTTTGAACGGTTCGTTCAGAATATGAAGGCTATGTTAACCATGCACGTTTTAAGATATCAAAATGCTTGTTCAAATTGTATCTTCATTTGCATAAAAGATTACGCTTTTTTAAATAAACCGTAATTAATTTAAGGTCATTGTATCCACTATATAGGTAGGATTGGTACGGTACTGGCAAGTAAGGAACTGACCGATCGACATGCGGTTCTGAGCAAGTATTACAGTGTTGTGGAAGCCAGTGAAGTAATAAACATTGTCCATTTGTTGTCGGAATCAAACCACGCAAAGCATGTTGATTTAGATTGAACGATTGATGTGGATGTAATTTGATAAAGCGCTGTTCAAAGGAAACAATTAGAAAAAACAAACGGCACATAGTATGGTGTTAGTATACATTGGTACAAGGTTTAAGAGTTCTATAGGGATATCAATTTAAAATTCGTTGTAAAACAAACACATTTGCCGCATCAAATAACGGGCGATTGTCAATATACTCATACAAAAACGACAACCAACACAACTCAAACTTCAATATACACATATACAGCAATAATAAAAACGTGACATTTTTTCTTTAAATGATGCTTTGCCTCCTGGTCTCCTCATAAACTACTTCTATATATGTATTGTACCATTCCATTGCCCTATTTAGCATAACACTTTAAGAACTCGCAATAATTTCCGTCGATACTTCATCAGCGATTATCAAAGGATTTGACGAAGCCAATAGTATCTTGCATTAATCTACACTGTATTTATTTAGGTAAATTTAATTACAAAAGTACCGCTATTACTTCAAATAGGAAATATATTTGATAAAACCGACACACACATTTGTGCAATGTAATTTATACTTAAAAATATAATAATACATTTTCTTTTAATGTGTAGAATAATTACAAAATCATAATGGTTTGCAGTTGTGTTAATGACATTTTTAAATAATGCTTTGTCATTTTTCATGCGAGGACGATATTTGTGTTATGGAAGCTAACACGATGAAAAGGAGACAAGATTCGACGTGGTTTCATAAGTTCATATAAGGTATTCACCACATTTATTTAAAGGCATTAAAACACTATTCACGCATCGTAGGAAGGGGTGTCGATTATAAAGGTTCAATCGTCTTGAAACGCATAACAACTATAATAAACACATTGTATTACATTGTTTTCCGGTTTGAATTCACATATAAGCCGTGCAATGTGAAAAGGGGGTGCGTAAAGTGTCGTCCCAGATTAGCCTGTGTAGTTCGAACAGGCTAATCATGGACTACACTTTTCACCTAAATTTGATTTTTGCTAAGAAGAGACTCTCTGTAAACGAAAAATATCATAAAAGGTAAAAGTGTCGTCCCTGATAAGCATGTGCGGACGGAACAGACTAATCTTCGACGCCACTTGCATTAAACCCCCATTTTACAGAACACGGTCCATATGTACTTGAATTTATATAACTCAAATACATTGTCATAATAAGGAAAACGGATGATTGACACTTTTTTTCATGTTTCGCCTGTAAATATAAACTGGTGTTATTGTTATATTAAAATTGGTTAAGCCGATAATGCCTGAAAAATATGATTTTTTAGAAATAAAACAGAGCAGTGACCCGTTTTGAAAAGAGAAATTTAATTTAGATATCAGCCTATATAGTTTTTTTGAATAGATATGACTTCAAACATGCATGCTTAATTGCTATAATGTTATACTGCGTTATATGTAATGTAATATTGTTTATGCAATACAACGTCATTAAAACGTCCCTGGATTCCTTTTGTGATATTGAATCAAACTAATCAATTCTATAGAAATATTGAACATAAGTGCTTATTTTATTTTTATTTCAATTATATTTGGGATTCCAGAAAACAATCATTTCTAAACTATGTACAACTTCTACTGCTACTCTATCAGTACTCAAGTTTTAGTTTATTTCTATACGATGTTAATATAATATACGATTACAATATCACACGTATTACCTTTTACCAGACGCGAACGTTTCTTCAATATCCCTTATTAACATACTGAACACACAGGTTTGATATATCTATCTATTGTATTCAACTTTCGCGTTAAAACGTCAAATATAATATGCTTTATGACTCCGTGTATCCAAATTACCAAACAAAAACAAATCACAACTGAGATGTCTAAACGCTGATCACAACTACCACATCAATAACGGTTTTCTATAGCACACTGATTGGACGTGACAGAGTAATCCAATACCAGGCACCTAGACTGGCAATTTCCCACGTGCAATTACTCGATTGTCGGACCACTTCATTTCCAATAGGTGGACAATAATCACTGGTACAATATTGGCTTTATCGACATTGGTAACAAAAGTGAAGTTCTACTCATCCCTGTGTTGCTCTTTTCACAAGTGGCTGCTAGCGTTATTGTGACCACTTGATCATTTGTTTGTGATCTTGGGCATGTTACTAAAAAAACTCACAACAGACTTTTGAAAAAAACTCCAGATCGATCACCAGGTACGAAGTACATAATTTATGCGGACCAGTTAACAAAATCGTATTACCAGTTTACGAAATAGGTGTTTGTAAATACGTTCGTAAAAACGAATCCAATGAAACTGAGATCATGGTAAACATTAATGTATTGTTTTACAAAACACATAGTCCAAAGCATGTGTTCTTAAAATACTAGGATAGCGAATCCATAACGGTTTACACAGTTTGACATTCCATTTAATATATTCTCATCCGACTTTGACCCACACGTCACTTTTGTAAATCCGTTATATAGGTCTCATGGGTATTTTCTTATATCGTAAATACAAGATGGTGGGTGGATATAAGCAGTAATTTCAGAAAACTTTTACTTGAGTGTATGAGTGTTATATGTTATATATAAACAGATCAACATACAGATAAATTGTATTATGCCTTATTACAAATTACATGCTGTGCATTTCGTCAAGTTCCCTTACACCTTAGTTAAACAAGTACATTGTGTCGATGACGTGTACTACATTAAAAGTGCTCCATTATATCTTTGCCAAAATAACGATTGCTGTAAAGTTCATATGCAAATACCAATACCTTATTATTTACTTGACGAAAAGGAAGAACACGTTACGTATTATGGGGAATTTGCATAACAAGTCAAAATTCAAACTCAAATGTGCACAAGAGTTCGGAATTTCTTAATGTAGTTGGTATATATCAACATTATGTGTTAGGTGCATATCGAGTATGAAAACTGTGATTATTTTATGCAAAAGACAAAGAGTAATTATGTCATTGTACACTATTGATTGCTTATTTACAAAGCGATCGATATAGTTTAAATGGTTTTCTTTATTGAAACTTGTCCGGCTTTATTTTGTTGTCATGATTGTCAAGGGAATAGAACCATATCTCATTTGACGGACAGAAGATAATCACAAAAGCTTACCATGCCTAGATGAGCTAAATATATTTAAGTAAATGTCAATCACCTAACATATAAGATCACGATGAAGTATAATTGGATAACGATATGGTATCGAATTGGTACATTCCTGTCGATACCATGAGTCTACACGCCTAAAGCGTAATGAGAAGAGCAAAATACGAACGTAGTAAGTGCATTTTACGTCATGTCAGCCATTCCATTTGGACACTTCGCCTTTATGTACCAGTTATGGAAAAGGACGCATATAAAAATCGAATGTAAGAGCGTTTGATGATGGTTTGTACCATTTAGTTTAAAACGATTCTAACTATTTTCTTTTGGTTACTATTGATCAGGGTTATTTTCCAAATATATTATGATACAAAACTATTCATTAAATAGTATGTGTTGTTTACGCAAATGAATACAAACTTTTTTGTTAGACTAGTTGACCAAAACATTTGTGTAAATGTAGTTTTTCTACACACGTTGTTTTTGAAAGTATAACAGTCTGAATGAGAGATATTCAAAATGACGATCTTATATATGTGAGCTTTATAAACCAATCCGTATTGCAAACAAGGTGGGTTTAATAATATCCCTAATGAAGGACTTTGCTATGGTTTCAATATAGCTGTTATTTGCAGAATATACAAACCGACTTGTTTGTTGTGTTTAGAGTCATCTTCTCATCATACCAGGCTATGTTCATACTAAATATTAATGCATTCTGGTGCCTAAAAGAAGAAATCTAATGTGCAAGACTGGTAATGACGCAACTATGTGTTGGTGTTTTCATGAGAGAAGGAAATAAATTCAGTGATTTTAATTGGAAATCACACATTTAAGGCATTAATTTGTTTTTGCGAATACTATTTGATGTGAATTATACCTTGTTCGCATTTTCTTGGATCATAAACACACTCGTAAATTCCCAATATGTCATGAAAAATTACTCTAACACAAGAACTATTTAAAAACAGACATTAAAAGACAAACATCTCAAATTAAAAAATATCATTTAAGATGTATTACTGTTCTTAGTCTAAACTTGTGTTTTCGTCTACGTTTGTTAAATGGTACATAATTTTTTAACTCTGCTTTAAAGTTACACTAGTGTAAATAGGAAAAAACTAACGTTAATATAAAACAACTATATTTGATATCAATTTATCATCATCATTACAATTTTTAAGTTTTACTTACATGACATGGTTATCTCCTGAAATTGCACGCATTTTATTAATATTATTTTTGCATTTACTACTTTACCTTCTCAGCTACATAGGTCCATGAATGTTTCATTCTCTATTTACACTCTTTAGTTCAATGGTATAAAAATGTTATCCGTAAAACGAAACCAGTTCGAGTGTGAACACTATAACGAAAACTCCGTTGAAATGGTAACAGCTGAGAAATGTCAGAATTGCTTGCAATTCGTCAAAAAACATACAGTTCATAAACTGTACGTAAAATCAGTACAGATGGTAGGTCTATTTCCCATGAAGAACTCATACAAACCTTAAATCTGGCAATTCGAAAAAGGCACATAAAATAAAAAATAAATTACGTAGCTAAACTCAATTAAGCCTACGATTTTAGGGCTCCTTACATCAATAAAAGCAATTATCGTTTTCAAGGAAGGACTGTCGACATACAATGAGAAAGCAGTATCCTAGGGATGTAAAACGTCAATTTAAACATATCGACTGAGCCACGGAAAAGTACATTTAACTACAGTTATATATATTTTTGTCCACGTAAAACATGTAACGTTTCATGTCAAAAACGTTTATTTTTTTCGTTTATTCACAAAACATGCCTTTATTGTAGAATGTAACTGACCAGCAGTATTGCTTTCTAATTATTGTTTGCAAATCAGGCCGGGTTAAGCGCATAAATAATGGATGTACAAAGTGTTGATTGAAAAAGCTTTATGTAAAAACAAACTACATGTTTTAGTTTAATATTTTACTTTTACCAGTTATGTTACTGAAGCGTGGTAATGGAGAGCTTTGTCGTTTGAAGACAAAGCTGTCGTGGTCACAAATGAGACGTTCAAAAGACGTGCGTGTTATGACGTTGTTGCTGCTGTGACTAGTATGTTTCTTTGTGCAAGTTGGTTGGTGCGTGTGTGTATGTGATCAAATAGTACTGAAACACAAATACATTGGGAAAACACTTAAGCCGTATTGTTTTTGTTCCAGTCATTTCAAGCCTTCTTGAACAAAAATGTTAGTTTCACAAACAAATGTGAACTCAAGAATAATCGGTCTTTAAAACGCTTTATTTACTGCAATATTGAAAAACAATACATATGAACACGTACAGGTTGGTAAAAAAAAACAAATAATCAGCGTTTTTATTAAGTGCAATTTATGTAATCATTTTATTAACAAGTACTACGGGATATGCATTGTTGTAATAAAGAGAGGTTATTCTCATGTACTTGTACACAGAGTTGATGATGCGTGTTTCTTCCTACTTGCAATTAATCCGTGTTTTTTATATGTAAATGCCCAATGCCTAAATCCGAAACAATTTGCAAATGGTGTTGTAGTGGAGAACATCTTAAACAAGTGTCTGTCTGTTAATACCCATTTAGTTAGTTAGTTGCAACAACAGAAATAGTAGCGAATTGCAATTTTTGTTAAGGGGTAATAGCTTCTGTTTGAACAGTTATAACAAGTCGGCAGTCCTAAGCTTCAATTCACGCAACAAAAGAAAGTTTTTAATAATAACGTTTGTCCGTTATTAATTACATGGTTTAAAATTTCTATTGAATTTAAGCAGTTAATTACCCATTACGTGTCCCTACTTTAATTATGTAAAAACACAAAATACATTTTTTTATGTGATTTTACAAATGTTTTTCATTAATTTGTATTATACATAGCTGTATACGGTGTTTAAAGCCACACATTTTGCCTCTGACCTTGAAATGAAATACATTTTAATCAAAACATATAGATGCAATTTGAAAGTGTGCAAAATTGTCATTAAATATATAGCCTAATTAGCAAGTAATTATTTGTCAAACGGCACGGCTTTTAAAACAGAAAGAAGGATTTTTATCCGTATAAGTCCATTTCGACAAAAGCGATAATTTTATGTTTTAAAGCGCAAAAAGACGGATTTCTACCTTGTAACCACCAGATATATTCTAATTGGCATAGATAAAATATGTTTCATATTTATACTTAAATTTACTAAGCCAAATAAGTTGTGTGGCTTTACACTATTATCTTGATAACTACAAGCACTCAGTTATGCAGTAATTACGTCAACATACAGTACGTGTTCGAAATTAGTATTATATATCGAAGCAAACTAATTACCGTACTTATCAAATCACTGAGTTATAACTTGGACTAATCAAATCACTGAGTTATAACTTGGAAACATTATAATGATATATAAATATATGTTTATAAAGTAAATTTATTTTGATTAGAAGAAAGCTTATTCATAAAAGTTGGTTTTCGACGCACCATGATCCAAACGGACGTATTATTCATGTTTGCTTCCGTGGTTTGGAATCAAAGGATGAATACAAACGATGTGCCTGTCGATTGACAACAGAGACAAATTCATGTATCACATGAACATACATTTTACTTGTATATTTTACCAACTCGCTATTCATGATAATATTGTTTGTGGAATGGTTAAAAATTATTTAAAATTATTAAAAATTAAAATGGCCAATCTCTTTTATTTTGTTGTTTGATAGTGTTTATTGAGATAAGTACTTAAAAGAAACGAATGATCGAGTGTCAATATTTCAAAACAGGTACTGGACATTTTGTACAGTGAATATTTTAAACAGTGTTTTAATTTAGTTGTTTATACAACTGTGTTAGACAACTGTGTTCCCATAACAGTATGACATAAACAATAAATTTAGATTACCTGTTTGGAGACAAATGACCAAGTACACTCCATTTCAGTAGCACGTCTGACGGCAATCTAAAGACACAAGATAGCAGTCATCGTCCCTCTTAGATTTGTTTAAAAAATCCCCAACACCAGTATGATTAACATACGATCACCAGGCGCACGCTTATTTCGGACAAGACATTTTCGTGTCAGCACATATGGTATCGGTTTTGAGTAACTATAACTATATATCAAACTGGAAAAACATCGCGTGAAATCAGTTGTTAGAACAAGAATAATATAACGACACGAACAATCATTTATACTTATTATAAAAATATTGGACAACGAGCAGACGGGACTTTACCGATTTAACCTGTTAAGGGGAACCCGAATCTTCCCTTTGGAGTGATTTACGCCACAATACTATCAGCCTAATAAAATAATATAATAAACTTATCGCAAACTAAAATAGATCAGCAATTGGCATTCTTTTAAAGTTAATTATATTCAATACATGAGAGTAGAAAAGTTAAACCGCACAGAGGCGTGAACAATTTAACTATACAACAAGTGTCTAAATGATAAGGGGCAGCCATATCAAGTTTAAATTAAATAATATTGTCATGCAGTTACATCCTTAAAGGCATAATGTAACGATGGTATTGGATCTTATTAAATAAACTAATTTCTACATTTTTAACAAAATATATCAACAAAACTAAAACTACCATTTTAAATTGTTAAAATTTGCAACAACTAAACTGTTTACAGACAAAAAGTTCACTAATTAGTAACCTTTCGAATAAAAAGGCACTAAATACACTTGCACTAAATAACCGTTCGCACTGTCACAGAGACATTTAAAGCGCTCTATGTCACTGCTTGGGAACCTCAACGGTTACATACACTGATATAACATTTACTTTCATAGCATGCCGAAGACTTACATTATTTATAGATAAAACTCGCATATCTGTGAAACTGTTATCCCCTTCAAAATAAATTTTGTTTACGGATGGGTGCAACTTTCTTGATATATAGTGTATATATTTATATATACAGCCATGAAGTTGCATGTTGATATCTCATATAGTTTCTGAGATAATTTGTGACAGACGAACGGACGTATTGACGGTCGGATGGACTGACTGACGGACGTTCAACGCCCATTTTATATTGCTCCGTCTTTGGCGGGGATAATTAAAATTAATCAAATCTGGAGCCTTTATTGTGGTCAATATAAACGGATACACAAATTATTTGAAAAAACAAATATATGTTAAACGGATTACCTATCTTGAAACGTATTTAAAGTAATATCCCATTGTTTCCACACGTTTTGTCAAGTAACTATATTTGAAAGTGCAAAATTATATCACAATATTATGACTTAATGTAAATGCGGTGCATTACCATCCCAACTCCATAGAACAAAATTACCGTTTTACAGTTAATGTACAAGCCGTTTAAGTGGAAGTGTCGATTTCGATTTTCTACGAGCACACTCGTCAATATTACAATGTACTACATGAGTATAGTGACAGGTATTGAGGCACATATGTTCATGTGGTGGGATAAAACCAGAGGCATGCAATAATCTCAGCGTGATTGATTGGTACCAGAATGAAATGCGTGTAAATGGCAATACATTTAAATCCGCTTATGTTTTAATGTGTCGTATTACGCCTTAAACACATTGTTTGCATTGTCAGATTTGTGTAAAAATAATCAAAACCAGATTAAGACAATAAAATCAGCTGGAGGATGATAATGACAACTATCCTGTAAATTGCTGGAGGACATTAATTTAAGTCCATCTTCAAATAAAACGATGATCGTATCGGATGGTGATTTATATTGAAGATGTAAGCTGCCTCCAGTGCAGCGTATTTTAAAGTAAATATGTTATGTTCGTCGTCACCAACGCGAATACACAAATTGCGAAGCATGCCGTTAAGTATATTCATCGACTTAGAAATTATTCAAATCTTAAAGTGAATAAGTTAGCATTGTTAAAACTATATTTATTATTTAGTAACCCCATTTTAAACTGTGTGTTTTCTAGTCATAATCTTAATTATTTTAAGTCACGATGTGTGGAAAAAAACTACTCAGAAAACTCCCAACAAATTAATCATACATTTATTTAAGTTAACAAATATAACTATACATAGCGTTTTAGAATTTAAATTCACATTCACAACCCATGCATACGATGGTAATTCAGATATTTCATGCATTTGGTGCTGTGTACGCCAGGTGTTGTGTGTATGCGTCTCTATCGATATGTTTGACATTTGTTTAGTTAATCTGATTAGTGGGTGTTGTATCTAATATTGAGCCTGCTTCAACATGGACCATCCGTATTCTTATAGTTTGGTGAGTGACACAAAACACTAACAGACGTAATTATTTCGCCAATGCACAACTGTTTAAACCAATTTATTTTTTCTCACAGATTCGTACTCGCAAAACATAATATTTAAACAACTTACAAAGAAAGAACAAATTAAACCGTGATACGTGCCGCAACTTACACGAGTAGAAGGCGATAAAATTCTAGAAATGTATTTGCAACAGCTTTACTAATTCTGTTTAAGTTTACACACCTATGGCGTGTCAAACGTTTAATAATTGAATATTTCCTTAATAATGTGGTATATTTGTATTTATATTTTCTATATTTCCGTTTTTGTGTGGTATAGTTGTTTATATACGTATCATAAAGTCATACATATATATGGTAAAATCCTATTTATGTATGGCATTACACATGTATGTTGTATAATTTCATATTTTTGTTCTATAGTTTCATGTTTATGTTTTAAGAGTTCATATATGTATACAATAGTTTAATATATTTGTGGAATAATTCTGATATTTGTGTTGTATAATTTCGAAAATATTTGTGGGTTATAAACTTTAATATGTGTGTGCGTTCATTCCATACGTTTGTTGTAAAATGTGCATATATATATTCTATAATTGGCATCATGGGAAATATTTTGAACAGGCGTGACTGAAAAGCGGAGATGGCTACATCCCGCGTAAAGGACTTTAAAAAGAAGAAAAAGGCCTCATTAATATGAAATTTCAATAATATTTTATGCGTTAAATATTTAGATAGTACATTTCTATTGTATATTTTGGAAAATATTCAAAATAAAACAAAGAGGGCCTTTCGTTGACTGAAAGCCAGCACTTCCCGCTATTCAGTCAAACTGATTTGAAACAAAGGATTAAATTGCACGAAATAACAATCATCCTTGTGGAATATAACCTGGAAGGTGAAGGTTAATGCGGCAAACTGAACAGATAATATTTTATGAGTATTTAAGTTATTAACAATTTTAGAACGATTTTAACATATCTTATGGTGGTATATGGTTTAGTAAACTTTACGAGAATCGATCGGAATTTGTACGATCAGTTTAGTTGGTAGAATTTCGTAAAAAAAAATGTGCTTATCATGTCAGTGCTTTCCAGCTGGAGAAAACGATAAGGTGTTTAAGTTAAAAGAACTTGTTAAATTAAAAATAGGGTCAAATAAGCCCCTTTAATTTTGGGCCAAATAAGGCTGAAGCCGAATAGGCCCAGGCATTAGGCCGAGGCCGAATAAGCCTGCTTCTGGGATAATGGACGCATGTTTATTGTGAAAAATAGAACTCATCGTGACGCTTCACTCGTGAAAAAGACACATAGACGCACTTAACGTTCGAAGTAATCATATCAGCTTTTTAGTCATACCCGTTTAAAATATTTCCCATGATGCAAATTATGGGACATATATATACAACTTTTACAACAAACATATGGAATTATTGCACGTACTTATGAATGTTTAGAACAAACAAATATTATTTAAATTATACAACACAAATATAACAATTATACCACATATATCAGAATATTGCATACATATATTAACTTTTAGAACATATATATGAAAATATCGAACATAAATATGAAATTATACAACATATATTTTTTATGGCAAACATATACAGATTTTACCATATATATATATATATATATATATATATATATATATATATATATATATATATATATATATATATATATATATATATATATATACCACATAGGTATGGAAACATTGATTTTGTTCAACAATTGACACGCCATTCACACAGATTAAACATTGTATACACTAAGAGTTGGAAAAATATCATCGTAACTTGTAAACATGTAGGACTTCTATCTACGAACGATAATTTACCATTAGCACAGTCGTCAATATGGGGGACAAAATGATTGACATTTTGAATAAAGCACGATTTGATTGAGTCGTTAATCAAGCTCACAATTACCGATGAGACTCTTTCTATAGAAAGCCAATTTAACATCATTAAACGCGCGAGTTTTATTGTGTGTGTTCGTGATATGTCTCTGTCATTTAGTAAAGTAATCAGTGTTTTAAATATTTTGTTTGGCCTCTAAATGATATATAATTAGCTTTGATGTCATCATCACAATAGTTTGCATCGTAATCACCATTATCTTGTCATGGTAATAACATGAAGCAGTGTCAGCACCAACAGAAAAGGAATTGACATCGTAGTGCAAAACAACATTCGTTAAAAGTTTGTATCATACTGGATACCACATCTTTGGCTCATTTAATATACATTTGCAATCGCAAACTGTGTATACGTTACCTTGGCATGGAAGTCACTTGTCCCTGCAACTGCATGATGACATATACTAACACAGTGATTTTGAAATTTTTGTTTTGCGTTAGTAATCCATTACTCCATCCTAAAACGATCGGTGGTGCTTTGTAAATAGTAATTGATGCATAGTCGTAATTTAATTTACCTCACAGCATGCGCGTTTTGATATATAGCAAACAATCTCATTTAATTTCGCGATCCACACTGGTTCCCCCACACTAAATTACAATGGTATTAATTACCACTACTACCATGATCAGACGCTAAACATGAAATACACCTGACGACGCATTGTTAAAAATGGTTCGTACTTTAACATCGTCTCGTCTCGTGTGTTGTATTGAGGACACAATAAGCAAAATAATGAACGTTATAGTTTTTATGTTCCAAGATAGTATAACATTTTACATTAATGAATACACTCAGGATAATCCATCTTACAAAGTTCGCTTTTAAATATTAAGCATGTTTAAATGAGGGACTTATTCTAGCTTTTTCTAGGTTTTATAGGATTTGCGATAGTTAATATGCATATTGGGTCGATAGTTCCTGCTGTTTTCTTGGCGTAACTATTGTAGCTAATATTCTTTAGAAAATATCTAACACGCATTAATTTTTTCCAATGCAAATAGGATTTAAAGACAATTGCATTAAGTGTGCTAGCAACGAATACAAAATAAAACAGAGAGTTTCCTCGTTCTTCTCCTCCTCCTCCTCTTTATCATCATCAGCAACAACTTCATCATTACCATCAGCAGCAGTATCATCATAATCATTATCAGTAGCAACATTTGAACCAACTTATCATCATCATCATCATCATCATCATCATCATCATCATTATCATCATCATCATCATCATCATCATCATCATCATCATCATCATCATCATCATCATCATCATCACCACCACCACCACAACCACAATCATCATCATCATCATTATCATCATCATCATCATGTAGCACTATTATTGTCCTGCTTTTTACCATAACAGGATTGTGGAACATACCATTATAGCTAATATTGGTAAATGATACAACGCAAAAGTACTTATTTTCAATTTTTATAGTGATAAACGTAATTGCGTTAATATAATGTGGCCAGTGTCGCTTCAAAAGATTCTTGAAGCAGAATCCTAAATTACACTAATACGTAATGAGGACGAAGATAAATCACTATAGAACAGGAAACGATTAAAATTTCACCATTAATACAAGATAAGTATTGATGCAAAGCATCAAAGGGCGTCGTGAATTTCAGTGTAAAAGGCACTCAATGAAGTTACATGGAACGATTTTTTTCATATGCAAATATTAATATATTGGCCGATTAATTTAAACAAAATAGAAAAAGATACTGGTATAACCATTATCTATAATTTTGTGTTATAACCCCAAAATAACCATTATTTATGATGTTGTGTTATAACCCCCAAATAACCATTATCTATGATTTTGTGTCGTAAACCCCAAATATTTCATAGTTCATTTTATTTACATTGGTTTCCTTTTATTTTACTGGCATCCGTGTGCAGTTTTCATTAATGGAACAGAACTGTGTTGGTTTTAAATAATCTGCTTCATCTTGTCAGCGTAATTTCATATTTTTCTCAACTTCAAGGGGAGATGATTCTGAACTTATTCTTACTTTGCTCATTAACGATAAGGGTTGAGTACTCATTGATATGAACACACTGTAAAAAATTGATAGAAAAAATGAATGAAAACTGTAAATTGCATAAAGAAGCTGCATTTCACAATACTTTGAAATTCAGTAGAAGATCATAATAGATTTATTGCTCCGATATTCATCATTTTCAAAAGGGTTCGAGTAATACTGATATAAAAACACTTAACAAGTTTGGAAAGATTCAGACAAAAGTTGTGAAATCTTTTAAACAAGTGGAAATTGTTTATTTTGTCAAATTTAATAGAAAAAAATTCTGGACTTATTGTCCCGATGTTTCTCATTTTAAATGAGGTGAAAATGCTCATGGATATGAAGACACTATAAGTTTGAAAAGAATCTGATGAAAACTATTGACATAATCACCTAACCAAGCAGTTTTTCACTTTTATTTTTAAATTCAAAGAGACATAATTCTGGACTTATGGTCCGGTATTGCTCATATGGAGTTTGGGTTGGGTTCTCATTGATAAAAAAACCTGTGCAAGTTTGGGAACAATCGGATGAAAATTTTGGACTTCGAACAACGATTTCAAAATTTCTCAACTTCTAAGGAAGATCACTATGGACGTAATGACCGGATAATGCTAAAGGGCCCATACCACCCGGATAGTACCTGACTGAAAAAATTGTCAGCCGCCGAACTGTTCCGTTCGTGCCGTAACCCGGGATTGAACCGGGGGACTTTAGATGATGGTTGCGTAAACAACTTCAGTATAACGCTCTCCCAACTTAGCTATTCCGGCTGACATCATTTATGTACTGCTATTTGGTGAAGTTGCGTATAGCGATCGTTATTATATGTCTATAAATAAAATAATACATTGTACGTTTTCGTACCACTACGCCTTCCAATAAACTTGCTTGCGCGATAGGTCGTCAAATATCGTACTACATTGATTCTCCACTAAATAAGCAATTTAGAAAAACCACAAAATAAATATATTTTGATAATGTTTGTTTTTATACAAAACCAGAACGTTTTGCGTATTTGCCCAGTCCGTGTGATCTTTCCCCTGCGATCAGTTGTGGATCAGTCATTAATTAAAACAATTAGATTTGCATTATTGGCAATAAATGTTGTAATAAATGTAATAGGCACAAATGCAATACTTATTTACACTAATTTACACAAAAAAGCACCACTACGCAAGATATTCTTAAAACAAAAATATATACATTGATCCGTAAAACAACTTCTCCCATAAGCGAAAAAAAATGCATTACATACTAGTCGCCGCTCTCCAGAGCGACGCCAATAATATATTATATATGTTTACGGCCAAAAACAGACGATACAAAATAAAACTTATAGTGTAGCAATGAAATAAGTCAGTATTTAAAGGTATTACATCAACTTCCCGTGGAAGTGCTGACAATTCATTCGAATGCGTGCTTGGAAATGCATTACATGTCAAATATACGAAAATCCAAGAAAATCTAAGGAACGAATCCCGGAATCGGCGATATTTTTTTCAACTTGTTTTCTGTATATAATAAGTAAATCGGATTAGATCATGTTTGCAGATATATCTTTATATGACATTTAACAAGAACATATACACCTTACGATTCGGACGATATAATTCAATGTATTTTACAACATCTTGACGCAATAGGGCTTGTCTTTACGTCCATCGTAATACGAAATCGACGATATATATAGCACATTATGCTCCAAGCAAATGTATAACGTAGCGGATGTGTTTCTGTACTATACAACTATCGTTCATAAAATGAACTGTCGGGGAAATGCTGTTAATGATTAATCGTTTAATATCATTGTAAACGGTCAAGCGTGAATCGCAGATGATATATTAAAAACAACCATGAGGGTTCATCAATCAGATGTGTCTTATGGGTTTCTTGCCATAGATAAGGTATCGAATTGTTTAAAAATGTCTCTTCTGCTGATGCAGCACAAGTTTCACGTGATATGTATTTGATTACTACAATCATTTTGGGCTCTGTTGCTTCATTATTCCGTATCCCTTTAAATCACTCTTGTCCCGTTTCGAGTCTTTTTGTAATCAAGATTTAAACTAATTTTGTGTGTGAATAATTCTGAATAACCTTGGCCAAGTTTAGAGTTTAAAACGCCAGCAATTGCATTTTCATATAATTATATAGTATCCTGGTATTTTCATACTACAACAATTTAAGCGTCACTCCGATTGCTTTTATGCTAAATTGTATTTCAAGCATTGTGATTAACATTGAACGTGTTAATCTGCTTAAAATTATGTCACGAACCTGATTATAATGAAAATGACACTCAAAACTGCACTTGGAACACTTTTATTTTGCGCTTGATTTGAAATATTTTAATCTGACCAAAATTGTTTAATCTGACGAAACTTTTCATATACTAGAACATTGAATAATCGTTCATATTGTTTATCGACATAATGTGTTCTATAACATTATATAGTATACAAGTATATTGGAACATTTATCTATATAAACTTTTCTTTCTCTGTTTCTCTGTCTCTCTTTGTCTCTCTCTCTAGAAAGAAGGGGGGGGGGGGGGGGGGGGGGGGGGAGGAGAGGGAGAGAGGCGAGAAGAGAGAAGAAGAGAGAGGAAGAGAGAGAGAGAGAGCGAGAGAGAGAAGAGGCGAGAGAGAGGAGAGAGGAGAGGAGGGAAGAGAGAGAGAGGAGAGAAGAGGGAAGAGCGAGGAGAGCGAGGAGGGAGAGAGAGAGAGAGCGAGAGAGAGAGAGCGCAGAGGAGAGCGAGAGAGAGAGAGAGAGAGAGAGAGTAGCGAGAGAGAGCGAAGAGAGAGGAGGAGGAGGGAGGGGAGAGGGGAGAGAGAGAGAGAGAGCGCGAGAGAGAGAGAGAGAGAGAGAGAGAGGACGAGAGAGAGAGAGAGAGGAGAGAAGAGAGAAGAGCAGAGAGCAGAGAGAGAGAGAGAGCGAGAGAGCGAGAGAGAGGCGAGAGAGAGAGAGAGCTAGAGCGAGCGAGCGAGCGCGAGAGAGAGAGCAGAGAGAGGAGAGATAGAGAGAGCGAGCGAAGCGAGAGAGAGAGCGCGAGAGAGAGAGAGAGCGAGAGCGCGAGAGAGAGCTAGAGATCTCTCTCTCTCTCTCTCTCTCTCTTCTCCTCGCTCTCTCCTATCTCTCTCTCTCTCTCTCTCTCTCTCTCTCTCTCTCTCTCTCTCTCTCTCTCTCTCTCTCTCTCTCTCTCTCTCTCTCTCTCTCTCTCTCTCTCTCTCTCTCTCTCTCTCTCTCTCTCTCTCTCTCTCATACATACAGTCTTGGCATCTGGGGACACACACTTCTACTGCTTCAAGCTCGACCTCTCACAGCGAATTCGTCATAGTTTACCTCGCTTGGACCGCAAACGACTGTTGATGGTGATATCTTCAAATATAATTTCCGAGTAAGAGACGACATGGGGACATGAGATAAATGATACCGGAGACATTCTGAGAGTTTTGGTACTGAGGACTTGTTCCCATAAATTGTTTTACTGAAATATTGCTTGTTCTCAAAGAATCTATCAATATCTTATACATTGTGTCCGTCCGTTCGTCCGAACCTGGAGCGCCTACTATTCGTGGTTGGGTGTGCGATAAATAATTTAAAAAGGCAGTTGCTAGTCGTAAGGCCCCGTACGGCTAGACAAGAGGCTAGCCGTACGGCCCCGCACGGCTAGACAAGAGGCTAGCAGTACGGCTTTGTACGTAAAGCCTTTCCTATGGAGATTGTCTAGCCGTACGGCTTATAAAGTATAGAATTGTCATTCAGTACTGTTAATCAGCAATAAGTTTGTTTAAGCTCATAACAGTTTAAAAATTCTTCATCTGTTAAGGCTTCCTTTCATGTAATACGGTTGCTTATTTGATTCTTTAATTAGTAGACGTTCCTAAGTAAGGTGTGAACAACTGTTTTATTGAGTTGCAGCATCGATATTATGAAATTCAATGACGGCAGCCGTCAAAGGTAGTTCTCAGAAATTGAGTTTCGCAAATAATTTGATTCGGTTTCTAGTTTGATTCTTTGATTAGTCGACGTTCCTTTGTAAGGCGTGAAAACTGTTTTTAATTAGTTGCGGCATCGATATTATGAAATTCAATGACGGCAGCCGTCATAGGTAGTTCTCAGAAATTGAGGTACACAAATAATTTAAGGAACTTTTAGACAATTGATAAATAGATGGTTTCATACAAGCAATATATCAGTTCACTGAAAATGGCCGTGTCTTTAACTGTTGGGGAAAAATTCTCCTCTTATGGGGCATTAATAGGCAAAATTGAACAGTACCAGTGTTCAAATTGTGTACAGTTTTACAGGAATTAGAAACTAGATGTGTGTGCTGCGACCTGTGTCTCGACTGGTTTCATTACCGTTGTGCAGCAATATCGGATACTCCTAAAACAAAGTTATGGTTCTGCAGTGAATGTTCTAGATAAAGAGTAAAGCTTGTCTGATACACGCTTAAATAAGTGTTAACGACTTTAAGTTCACACGATGCACATTCTCGATATAAACAACTTGTACTTTACTAACGATCTTAAAACTAGATGCGTTTGCATTAAGATCTGTCTCTGACAAATGTATGATTCTGTAAATAATGTGAGTCGCGTTCTGAGAAAACTGGGTTTAATGCATGTGCGTAAAGTGTCGTCCCAGATACGCCTAAGCAGTCCGCACATGCTAATCAGCGACGACACTTTCCGCTTTTATGGTATCCCTGATTAGCCTGTGCGGACTGCACAGGCTAATCTGGGATGGCACTTTCCGCACATGCATTAAGCCCAGTTTTCTCAAAACGCGGCTCATGTATTATTTATGTAAAGTGACATGTCATTTAAGATATGAGCAACTTCATTTGTCATACATGCGAACAACAAAGACACGGATAAGCCTGTGTATACACACTGTCTAATCAGCGTTTTTGTTGCCGCTGCATCATTAATAGAATTTACACATCAAAAAGCAATCATTTTCGTTCCGTTGTATTATTTGTTTGCATAGTCGACATTACATGTCGTGAAATGGTGCCTCATATTGTGAAAATAGGGTATATAACTTCATGTTATATATGCTTTTGTCAAGTGCTATTATCTGAAAACAATAAAATCATATTTGTTTTCGTTCTATAATGCTTTTTTAAATTTCTGTAAATTTACGTTTCACATTTTCTTTTATCGTTTTATCCTTTTCACGTTAAGTTTCCTTTAATTTGTTTTGTTATAAACGTTTCTCATTGTGATGTCGCAATTTTCATTCACTTAGTTAATATTATTTACTAAATATTATTGTATACATTTGATATTTGCATGTTCAATACGTATTTATATACTCCATAACTGTGATTTCTATTGATTGCTGTAATTATTGTTTGGCGGAATAAATTAACATTTATAAATCTCCATTGTTTACACTCTTTATATACTATGCACGTATCGGATTTCCAACCACGACGAAATATAAACCAGATTGCAAATTCCGTGACGACGACTACAAGAACTAGTCTTCAGGCTAGAAATTTCGGAATCTGCATGTAGATCAATAATTAATCAATATATTTATGTGTCATAACAGCCGTACGGCTAGACAATCTCCATAGGAAAGGCTATATGTACAGAGCCGTACGGCTAGCCTCTTGTCTAGCCGTACGGGGCCGTACGGCTAGCCTATTGTCTAGCCGTACGGTGCCGTACGACTAGCCACTGACATTTAAAAAATCGAATTAAATATTAAAAATATTTTGAATTCAGATTCGTGCTCGCAATACATTTCAAATTAAAAAAAAAACGTGTATTTGCCTTACCGTTCGTTCGTCCTTACGACTTGTACTTGCATGCTGCCGACAAGCCCAATGCTCGTAGACGATATTTGATAGAAAATGAAACAAACCCACATATTATCTATAAACATTTTGAGGGGTGTACGGAAGACTTTTGTAACTCATATTAAACAAGGCTATCGTCAAGCAATATGGTCCCCCTACCGGCTCCACCATTGTCAGAAATTCCACCATTTTCAGAATTATTTTTTGTTGTTGCCATAGCAACCACAATTTTTGACGTAGGAACTAAATGAAATGACGTGCATAATGTCCATATTGCCATCTATCCATGTTGCAAGTTTCATGAACATATATTAAGAATTTTTAAAGTTATCGCAGGATCCAGAAAAGTGTGACAGACAGACTCACAGACAAACTCACAGACAGACGCACAGAGCGCAAACCATAAGTCCCCTCCGGTGAAACCGGTAGGGGACAGTAAAGAAGAAGATACGACAGTATTCCGTTCAGCCCTCGATTTACATCTAATGTCATGTCGACAACATGAACAGGTTCGATTTTGATATAACAACCTAAATGCAAATTCGCAGGTTCAATCCCTGGCATAAAAACCCATAACGCAGATTGAAACCCCAATATAGTATCAACACACAGATTTGATTATCGGGATTGAAACTAGACTACGCTATAATAAGTGAAAATAGCAAATCTTCACTAATGCCTGCCATAAAAAAAAACAACAGAAAATATAAAAGCAACTCCACAAATCTTTAACAGTTTAATTTCGATTCAAAGCATTCAATCTTTATTATAATTTTTAACAAACTTGACAGTGCTCTATTATCCAAAGTTAAAACCAATGTCTAAAAGGTGTAGTAGTCTTTGTTTGCATCCATAATAAAAAACATTCTATATTTTAATCATAAGTAAACTTGTTGATGTGAATGTATGAAGTGTACGCAGGGGATGCACTCAAACAACAATAGGGTAAATAAATGAGGTCATATCCTCCGAACAAAAACTTCTTGACATGTTAAACGTGTCAGATATACTAAACAACAATTAATTCACTTTTCCAGTCTTAAGATCTCAAGTTTAAAAAAATCAATGGAAGTAGGATGGATATTTTATAATATATCACTGGTATTTAGCAAGTTAGACTTAGAAACAATACAAGTACTATCAGAAACAAACCCTATTAAAGGATATTCAATCTCGTATCATGGTCAGTCCTCTGATCATAAATAAAGAAGTTATGGCAATTTTAGCAAAATTTAATAATTTGACCTCGAGAGTCAATGTCATTCAAAGGTCAATGCCAAATTCAACTTGCCAGGTACAGTACCCTCATGATAGTATGAAAGTATTTGAAGTTTGAAAGCAATAGCCTTGATACTTTAGAAGTAAAGTGGATCTAAACACAAAATTTAACAAAATATTAAAAGTTACTAAGACATAAAGGGCCATAATTCCGTTAAATGCCAACCAGAGTTATGCAACTTGCCCTGTACAGTCCCCTCACGATAGTTAGCGAGTTGTCCAAGTCTGAAAGCAATTACTATGATACTTTATAAGTAAAATGGACCAAAACACAAAACTTAACCAAAGGTTCAATTATCTAAGTATAAAAGGGGCCATAATTTTGTCAAAATGCCAGTCAGAGTTACATAACTTTGCCTGCACAGTTCTCTTATGATAGTTAGTAAGTGTTGCAAAAATAAAAGCAATATCAATTTTCTAAGTATAAAATGGGAACATAATTCTTACAAAATGCTTGATACAGTTGTCTGCTCTTGTTCATAGATTGGGGTCATATTGGTAAAGAAGTATGCAAAATATAAAAGCAATATGACAAGGTACATAGAAAATATTTGAGGTGGTTCACAAACTTTAAGTAAACATAGATTTATCAATAATATGCATATTCTAAGTGAAAAAAGAGCCATAATTCTTACAGAATACTTAATACAGTATTCTGCTCTTGTTTATAGATTGGGGTCATGTTGGTAAAGAAGTATGCAAAATATAAAGGCAAAATGTCAAGGTATATGAGGAAATATTTGAGGTGGTACGCAAACTTTAACATAGATTTATCAATAATATGCATATTCTAACTGTAAAAAGGGCCATAATTCTTACAAAATGCTTGATACAGTTGTCTGCTTTTGGTTATAGATTGGGGTCATGTTGGTTAAGAAGCATGCAAAATATAAAAGTAATATGTCAAGGGACATAGAAAATATGTGAGATGGTACGCAAACTTTAACATGGATTCATCAATAATATGCATATTCTAAGTGGAAAAAGGGTCATAATACTTACAAAATCTTTGGTACAGTTGTCTGCTCTTGTTTATAGATTGGGGTCATGTTGGTTAATAAGAATGCAAAATATAATAGCAATATGTCAAGGGACATAGAAAATATTTGAGGTGATACGCAAACTTTAACATTCCAACGCTCACGCGAACGCCGACGCAGGGACGAGTAGGATAGCTCCACTATATATATATATATTTCATATATAATACATGTAAAATGATAAACAAACTATTTTTAGACAATGTTACAGCATCAATGGTACACAGGGATACTAGATACTTGATATTCTCCAAACTATTAATCGCGCAATAACATTGTTGCACTGTAACAACTCTATCTATTCTTGATGGTTTGTTTAAATGCAGACATGCAGATAAAAACTTCGTTTCTTAATATTAAATAAAAAACATCGCATAATTCGAAAGAAGCTCATATTTATGTATGCTCAACATGTGATTTCAAATGACCACTTTAAAAACTAAAATGACTATACTCGAGGGATTAAAGATTCAATCATATAGGAGGATCCATGTGTACTATACTATCACTGCAATTTCCACACCTGATACATTAGTATGATTACACACAACCAATTTTAAAACGTCATAACACACTTATCTTTAGTTTCTCAGGGTTGTACATGTATGTTGATCCTTACTTACACATAGATGATTTCACTGTCATTGCCTGCTTTAATGGTTGTTGGGCCATTGCCCACACTTGATGCCTAATGCTTAACCAGGGCATTTCTTTCACAATACTGGTTTTTAATAGCCTTTTAATGTCAGATTTAGTGGGTGGTTTCTTCTCTCTAAAGGCCTTAAGCACTAACGGCTTCAGTGCTGACTTCGCTTCATCTGTCCACTTCTTCTTCGGATTTCCTGAAACAACATAAATAGCAAATTAACCAATTTCAACTTATTCTTTAAACGTTTCTGTATTTTACTATTTTTACATAATGATCTTTTAGATTTGGTAGCATATTCAGATTGAAGGATCATTCTAGCAGACTCATTTTGTAACAAGAGTGCCAAACTGTCACAAGATACGCCCGTTGGAAGGTTTTGGACAACTTGTCAATTTCCTCAAAATCGTGGAAATCACGAACAAAAACCGGCGAAAAAAGTGTAGCATGATATCACAACTAATGGACTAGGTTAAAAGACACAATGGTGATTGTTTTAAATGCACTACGTGACCATGTGACCTATTTTTTGACCCGGCATGACCCATATTTGAACTTGACCTAGATATCATTTAGACACAACTTCTGACCAAATTTGATGAAGATCGGATGAAAACTAATTCAATTAGAGAGCGGACACCATGCTAAATCCTTGACATGCATTAAGACTCGGCATGACCCATATTTGAAATTGATCTAGATATCATTTTGACACAACTTCTGACCAAATTTGGTGAAGATCGGATGAAAACTACTTCAATTAGAGAGCGGACACCATGCTAAATTCTTGAAAAGCAATATGTGAACCCGTGACTTAGTTTTTGACCCGGCATGGCCCATATTCAAACATGAACTATATATTGTCTAGATACAACTTCTGACCAAGTTTGGTGAAGATCGGATGAAAACTGCATGAATTAGAGACCGGACACTGCTGTGGACGCCGCCCGCCAAGGATGATCTTATAATATGCCCCGTTGTGAACGGGCAAAAAAAACTGTGAGTAGAATTTCCAAGATTTCTCAAAATAACAAACTTTCTTAACAAAACTCACTCTTGCGCTTCTTCACGGCTGGTTCTCCATCTGAGTCGCTGGAATCTGAGTCGCTGGAATCAGCTTGATCTGTTTGATCAAAACAATATAAATTTATTTCTAGTATGTGCACGTGAAGTACAAAGGGCTAACTAGTCCAATGCTTTGTTATGCATGATGTTCATGATACGGTCACCACATTCTTAATTTCAAATAAATCAAGCAATCTGTGAAACCATTCATACCAATAATGTTGTCAATTGTTTGGGTAAAGGAGAGGTCAAGACCTCCCTGCTTTTTCATACAGTGCCAACAACTGGCCAAAAGAATTAAATAGAATTAAGAATATTTGGGTTTTCCCCAGCTAATCAGGGGGCACAAACAAACTTTAACATTTACGCTTGACCATGTTGCACTAATTTATGGTAAGTATATATAAAGTTGAACACATTTCTTTTATGAACGATTATGCATCTTCAAGCTATAACGGTAAATGTTTGTTTGTACCTGATGATGAGCTAGGTTAAACTTACATTTGCCAAGCTCCAGATTACTGGTATTCTACTTTTACTTCCACAACCACCCCATCAATTTGTGTTATGCTTACCATCTTTGTAATCAGGATCTTGGTCAGAATCATCGAAATGGTACTGATCTTTTGGATGATTTTCTGAATGCTTAGTCTTCAATCGAACTGAAAATGAAAGTACAAGGAATAAATAAAATTAGTTTACACAAAAGATATTTCCGATGACATATAAATAATGGCTATTGTATTGATTTTCTTTGTATAGATGTACTATTGGTATGAAGTTTGGATGAATTTGCTTAAAACTCGAGCTATAATTAAAGATGAACAAATTCCCACACACACTGCATTGATGGAGTTATCTGGCCATGATATTTGATATGCGTAGTGAAAAATGCCATTATAATGGGACACCTCAGTCTTGTCTTGTCTGTCTGGATTTTACTGTTTTCATCAGTATTTCAGTCATATCACAGTGGTCAGTTAACGTTGTCCCACACGAATCCTGGGAGTTAACCAGAAACATGTGCACATACATGTAAAAAACTGATAGCTGCCCTACTTAATTCAGTGGTAGGGGGCGAATTGCTGTAGAAATCATTTCAAATCACCATGTGAGTATATGGCCGGACCGGGAATCGAAAGTTGACCCCCTTGGATTCATGATTAGTAGTCTGGAACATTACTAACTAAGCTATCTGAGACAGCTGGGACACCACAGATTGGGACGCGATGTGACAAGCATGATATCTCCATTTCCCCTTTGGGGATGTAAATATATGCTAGATACATATTCAATGAGAAAATTTATCAATACAGCTTGTTTGTGTTATGCCAGTAAAACCTTGTCAGCGAACTTAAATCCTATGATCGCTAATCTTGACGAGTGTTTATCGCCCGACAATGATCCTGAAATGTCCTTTTTCCGTAACTTATATTCGTATCTTGGTGGTTCGAAGTAATTGTTATCTGTCACTATATTAAAGTGAAATTGTGTTTTGCCTTCTTCTAATAATTGTTTGTAATTGACATTCAAACTACGGATACTTTTATTTTGTTTAAACAGTATGTATTATCAAGATAATTTATACATGATATATAATGTCTAGACGTGCAATAATAAATTAGAAAATATTTTTCAAAAACGATTATGTATACATCTCCAAGGGTGTTCAAAGTGAATTTAAGATTTTAGCAAATGTAACTAGTAACATTGGTATCATAAGAGTACATGAGTCGATTCTTTTTGAGATATTCATTTTTATTGAAGTTGAAATCACCAGCTATAAAATAATTAATATATAACGCCACCAAAACCTGATCAAAACTGTGTTCGACAGGATCCGAAAGCCTATTAACAGAACTTTGAGGGCGAATTTCACTTATGAGACTTTAACGTTAATTTAGTTTCAATTGTTATTACCCTTTACCGGTTCTTGCCCGATTAGCATGTTCATGATATTGAAAACCTTCTTTGACATTAATTGCAACTCCGCAATTTGCAAAATTTGATCTGTTACAACGGACATGTGGCGTTAAGATATGATTGGTAAGAATGATCTGCTGCCGCTGCAAATGGAATTGCACTTGCCGCATTATTCTAAAGGAATGAGTACGAGTATTAATCAATTGACCTTTATTTGCAAATATTCCCACAGCGCGTTATGTCTTTTTATGGGTGTTTATGTAAGATTTTAAACATCGAAAAGTTAGCTCAATGCATTTTAAGATTTTTGGTAAGACTTTGTTCCTTTAACTCGGTTATTTTCGAATAGTTAAAACGGAGACCAATGGAGAAAGGCATTTCTAATGTAATTGCAGGATAAAAGCCATGGTGTTCGTGTTGGATACATTAACATTTAATCAATTATTACACTTGTGATGAAAAAATGCGAACATATGATACGCTATCTTGTGCAAAGAAATCTATATGTACTCAATTGTTGCCAATTAGTTGAATTACTGACGGTATTTGAGAACAAATAGGTTCGCGTATCGTCAACAATCGTCAACAATTAGTTCAAACAGTGTATCACGAACTACTTTCATTATTTTTCATTACAAATTTAGGTATGACCTTTGGAAGGGAAAGACTGCCAATAATATTCGTAACCAGAAATGTTGCACGTGTTGAATATTCAGCTCATTTGTTTAACAGAACAATTTTAAAATGCTTAAATACAACATTTTAATATCTGTTTTGTACAATTGAAAAATGTTGTATGTTCCGATTCTACAAAATCGATATGCAAACAAATCAATTATGAATATGGAGCTATTTTCATTTTAATTTGATCGATGTCCACAGTACACATGTGTAGACTTGTAACTTCAACAAGTTTAAATGTTGTAAATACAAACATGTAACTTTAAACTTCAGATCTGAAAATGAAGAAGTTGATGAAAAACTACATAAGCATGTTGAATATTTTCTAAGATGTACGATCGGTTTTAGTAATCTGCTACAAGTCAGCATCTATCAAGTGTACACTTTACAATTCTACAGATTACAAGTTGACCAATCACAATTCAACATTTTACAACGTATTTTCCACTTAACCGGTGTTAGGATAAAAATTGTCATAAGTAGAAGCCTGCCAGCTCTGCCTTCTGTTATCGTGGAAGAACTTACTGTCCGGCTTAACTGAATAGACTTGATAGGTCTCAGGTAAGGAATTTTTAAGATTTCTAAACATCATCATCATCATCATTGTTATATTCATGGATGCAGATAGGTGTTAGGCACATTGGATCACACAATTAGTGGTTCTCGACCACCTGCTCGTTGTAACAATTTACCAGGAAACAAAATGTAAATGAACTATTCACATGACATTTACTTATTTAGATTTTTTTCTTTAACGTTTTAGGTTAAAACATTAATTCTGATTTGAGATGGAAGTCTGACCCCATTATATATTTAACACAGACCAGACTCAGCTTGGTTACGTTCGGTGTGGTGGAGTGACATTCCAATTTAATGCGATATTCATGCCCTTAGTATTTTCAACATCTAACCTAGTTCAATTTTCAGGGGGGGGGGGGCATGCGTATACGGGAGCTGACCGCGTTAAAGTGAGGTTAGTTGGAACAAAACTTCAAAGATGGCGTAGTTTCTTTTGTTTTCTTGAAGGAATAGGGGATATTTTCACACGGTAAGCCCCTTTGTATTTAAAATTATTTTAAATGAATACGCCATTTCGGCTCTCCGGTGTTTGAGCTTCCCTCGGTTTTTTGTTTCAAGATCGAAGACGTCGGAATAAAAAAGTTATTGAAGGAAAACCGTCCACAAATCTGTTGTCTCCTAACGTGACATTCGAGAAATGGGATATACAAATATCATTTTTTCTTATAATACACAGTATTGACGCATGTGTACGGTAAAATATAACTAAAATCATGATTATTTCATTTTCCCGACGCCGTTTTATCTCTGATAACGAATTTTATTGCCAAAAACTATTGGTTTAATCCCTCGTTTTGGAACTTTACTTCCTTTTAAGCACATTCTGGAACATGACTTCCAAATGGCCAATACAACTCATACCCATGTAAGAAGGTAATACACGAACTTTCTGTCGTGAATGAATTTACCAGTGATATGAATGTTTTAAAGAACGTTTCCTCTATTTAAATGTATACCTCTTTCATACTTTTCAAAGATACGAAACTTCAATCTACATTACAAAAGATGAAACATAACTTGTATTATTATAAACTGCGACATTATATGTGGGGAGCTTCACTCTTTTGCAATAAACATGTACTATTAAGCAGCATAGCGCCCTTTGTGAAAGGGATATTATGATCTGATGTTATGTAATCGACTTAACGGTTCGGAATCCATTTTAAACTAATTGGCGCGTGCACACAGCAGCGGATAATATGCCTGGTTAAAAATATAATTTTACATCCGGTGATGCTGGTTTTGATACCCGACGCATATATACATTTATGAATGAAAGGCTTCATGAACGTTGACGTCGCTTTAGGTAACCAGAAAAATTCCCACGCACGGATTTCAACCGTCATTGTTTACAATCAATGAAGCGCACAAGTGCTGGAATTGGTATATAGCGTTTTTTTAAGGTGTATGTCCAGCGCTTGTGCCGGGAAAACAAGGCTTTGTGTATTTTTTTGTTCAGCTCTATAATATTTATATCAAATCTGCATGAAAAAATGTCGGTGAACATTAATCCGGTGTAAACAAAAATTAAATATTGAGGCGTTTATAGATTATGGATCTAAAACGGGGCATTAATCCGCATATAAAAAAAACACCGGGCATATTGCATATTAGTTCGGAGACATGAAATTATTTCGAAAGAAAGCAATAAGAGGTTCAATTCTATATGAGCAAGTCTCGCTGCGCATGAATACGCTCTTACTTCTCGTATATATTTGACTCTTGTGAATCTTGGCAAATACCTAGTGTTTTATTTTGCTTAATCTAAATTAAGTTATGCATCTATATGTACTTTAAGCAGCATAACATGACTTCCAAATGACAAACAGCTCTTTCATATGTGAAAGAGATTGACACGAAATACCTACCCATCTAAAATAAAGTTTATGTGTGTACTTCAATATTATAGTTTTATAGGATTTAATGTGGTGCAATATAAGTGTTTTCTTAATCACTTTACTGTAGCAGTATAACAATGCTGTACAAAAAACCTGCCGACCAACTGAATCAATTCACCGATTTTAAAGAAGGTGGCTGATGTACGAGATAATATAATGTTTATCAGCCCTTTCAGTAATATTTTAATTAATTAAATGTATTTTATGACGTGTCGACCTTATTCTGATATGAAATTTTCTTTAACCATTCTTTTACTGTCTTTTCAGATGATGAAGGTTAAAGGACGATAATAAGTGCATCTTTCGTTGCAGTATATGCAACTAGGAATTTAAAATTAGCGGAGGACTGGGATACCATTCCCCACTCATGGGCAACATGAGTTTACATGTAGAATATGCAAGAGAGAGTCCTTCAACCGAGCAGGACTATACAGCAAATAAAACAAACGAACCAAACAAAAAAATGAACAGCTGATGTATTATGTGTTGTTTTTTGTATGTTTTATTTTATTATTTCTACATGACAAGTCTGACATATAATTGCTATGAGTGCTACTTAATTACACGTTTTGTTCCGTATATGCCATGATGCTAGTTTCTCACTTTTTAATGAAAATAAACCATTATCTGTGTTTCGTCATTTCTTCCTACGATGTCTCTGCATACATTTTCAATTGACCTTTCGACAGCCGATTGATTGACAGGCTTATTAACCAATCAGATTACTGCATAGATTAGGCCCGTTTCTATCCGCCATTTTGTCCGTCAAACTCGCCGTTGTTCGTCACATAAGCTTATACGTAATGCTGTGTTTTAAACAAAGAAAATGGTTAAAAGGTGCTGTTATGGCACTTGTTATTCAGACACAATGTATCCAGAACGGTTAAAAGATGGAACTACGTTTTTTCCGTTCCATTAACCGGGTACTAATCTTAAAAAATGCAAACGTTGGATTCGTCTTTGTAGTCGTCTCAACGAACAGCTTAATCTCAACATATTAAGCTATCGCCCGAAAGCAAAACACCTCGACGTTTGTTCTAAGGTCGTCATAATAAGATACTACGCGAAAATAGAATATGTAAGTTTTGCACCGGACACGCTATAGAAAACGAGTATCACTTTTTACTTGTTTTTCCTCTATATAGAGAAATTAGAAAGGAACATTTAAAACCATATTTTCAAAGGTGGCTAACGTTAAATAAATTTGACATTCTAATGCAGTCGGCTAATAAAAAAATATTCTAAACTTTGCTAACTAGATTATTAATGCTAATGAAATGCGTAATAATAAAGACAATCAGTTATAATTTTTAATAATATCACATAAAATAGAGCATTTTTATTTCTTTCGGTTTAAATCTTCCGAATTTAATGTAGCTAGTTGTATATCGTTAAAAGTTAAGAAACTATTTTAAAATGCGCATGTAATTGTCAATAGTTGCCAATAAATGTCATTTTACACCATATGTGGGCTTTCTACTAATCCGTTATCAAAACAGATGCCGCAAACTGTGAATGACCCTTGACACTTTGATAGCCAGTCTGATTAGCGAGTTTTTTTTTGTACATGAAAATTCTTTCAACTTCTTATATTTTAAACATTGCAAAAAATAGTTTAAGAGGAAATTAATAATATATTGTGTATGTTACTTTTTTGACGACATTGACTATGTTACACGATTATAACAATGCTCATGGGTCATTTTGACCAAACGCATTATAGATATGTGTTATATCGGATTTCAATATAACGTTCTTTGTCTTCTTATATAATAAATTTACTAACCTTTGCCACATTTGCAATATTGCCATCGGTTGCAAAATTAACGGCTTTTAATTAAAAAACTGAAACATCTATTACTCAATGAAAAGTATTGTGACAAACGACAATGCATACTGTATGTGATAATTTGCGATAATTGGCCGACTTTGACTATAGATTAACGACTTTTAAGTAGACTTATAAACAAGTTATGACTATTTCATATATATGATAATTATATTCAGCATAACTATTCAATGATAATAAAAATATTGTATGGCCTTTCTGGTATACCATGAGGCGTTTTTGGTTCACTGATGCGGACTTTTTGGGAAGCCTTTTTGGTAAACGGCCTTTCTGGTGCTATATCTTTGAGGGGAGCTAAACACCTATTTGATACATTACATTTAACACATTTTAAATAAAACATGATAGCAATAGAAACATTTCATGTAATTTGGACCGAAATCTTTGTGAATATCTTCCAACGTACCGATTCGCGTAGCCATTTTATGACGGACTTCGGCGGAGTGACCTCCCTTGAAATCGGGGGGCGTGGCTTCACTCTCGCTGTCGAAAGGTCAATTGTATTCAGCCCTTACATACATGATAAAAAAAAGATTTGCGTCTGAATGAATTCGTTATGCATTTGAAATATTAACATTACTTACGATTAGAAGGCAATGTTAGGAACACACGATATAATCTTTCTAAGTGAACCAATACTTTATTCCCTAAGTACAACAGTCTTAAATAATATGTATTTACATAGGTATACAAGAGAAAAAATGTATATATTGATCGCTTCTACTGAAATCATATCGTGTATTGCATTTGCACAAATCTTTCTATCTACTACAAATTCACTTTTTGAGATTATAATATAGTGACCATCTCAGAACTGGTTTAAAAGAAGGTCGTCCAAAATGTGTCACATCAAAGTCACATACATGTATCAGTATCGTTATGGTAAAACGCGTCAAATGTCATTGTATTAAATAAAGAATTAATATTTAAGTTTTCATTAAAAAAAATCCACCGATATGCTAAGCAGGTGTCAGGTATTCCAAATTGCTTCATGTATTCCGAATCGCAACAATGGCAGTATTTGGTTACTGAAACCTTATCTAGTATCGAACCGGCTTTGCCCTTTTCTGTTTTTCATTACACTTACTTCGACGTAATCTTTTTTGTTTGATTGGTGGGTTTTCATGAACCTTTCGCTTTCTAGAGCGGTACACACTTCGTTACGCCGTCTTTTTAATCTTGGCATCCTCAACATATATAACTGGCGTCTTGATATCTGGAAAAATTAAGCATAGCATTCCGTTTAATAGGCATAATATACCGTTTGATGCATATTCCAACATAAGTATGTCCATATGTGTTAAAATAAACAGGTAAAAATTACACTGTTTTAATAATACCGTCGTATGTCTTATATTACACACACTAAATGTTAGCGTTAAGTACGCGATAAAACATATAATAATAAAAATCAATAATAAAACAATTAATATAAAAAATAAGATAACTCTTGATTTCAAGTGAAAAACTTTTCCAAAACATTCGCACTAATGCGCAATTCATTCACGAAAGTTATTTCGCATAAAACCTTCCAACAATAGTAACATAGGAAAGAGCTGTTTATCATTTGGAAGTTAGGTCCCAAAATGAGGTTAAAAGGAAGTTAAGTTCCAAAAAGGGGGGTTAACCCGTTATAATTCGGCATTAAATAAATTAATAGACATAAAAACGCGTCGAGATGATAAAATAATATTGATTTATGTTATATTTTACGGTACACATGCACACATACTGTTTATTTTGAGATATTCGAACATCCAACATCTCGAAGGTCAAGAAATTAAACAACAAATCTGTCGACGGTTTTGCTTCAATAACTTTTTTATTCCGACGTCTACGGTATTGAAACAAAAAACCAACCGAGGGGAGCACAAACACCGTAGAGCCGAAATGGCGTATTCATTTAAAAGAAAAATAAATGTAAACTGGCTTACCGGGTGAAAATATCCGCTACTCCTTCACGAAAAACACTAAAACGACGCCATCTTGGAAGTTTTGTTCCAACTAACCTCACTTAAACGCGGTAAGCTCCCGTATACGCATGCTACCCCTGATTGTGTTCTCTCTTACCAAAGACGTACAATGAATATAGGTCTTTTATCTTGTATGAGAGTGCATGGGACCACAGGACGGAGATTTTATGTGATACCGATGCATACTATCAAAGAGGAATCATGTATTGGTCCCCTTTTTAATGTATATTTTATAAAATAGACTGTTTGGCATCTTTGTGATATATTGTTTTAATTATAGTTGATGGTAAGATTTTAGTAATTTATTTGAGGTCGATTCTGAAACAAGTTTTGGCAATTTATATTAATCACACTCGACACCTTATCCCTGATGAAATCCATCACCACGAGAGTCTCTTTTCATTTGTTAGGAAGCCAGTGCTTTCCTGCATTGTGGTACGCGTTATCCACAGGTAGCATCTGGAACCGTTCCTGTACATCTTTGGTATAATGTAGCTATGGATTAAATTCACAACCTCATGCACTCGAGGCAAACGCTCTACCACTGAGCTGTTGAGGCAGTTTTAAACTGTGGTTTCTTTATTATAAGCTTGGTTTGTTAACACTATTACAGATAATAGACATGAATAGAATCTAAAAATTACCTATATATTATAACAGGTCGACGCTATCCCCAACAGATCAGATAGTGCTCCAGAATGGATCCTGGCAGCCTAGAAACTTACAAAAATCGACTGATAAGGCTGATTGGTTTACTGGAATCATACACATGTCGATCCAACGTTTTAGGTAATAATATCAATTATCATTCAAACTTATTGGAAATAATTGTTGTTTGTGTTTGATATATTTATAATATTGACTTTGACGTCTTGTGGGCCATATTTAAAGTTTTTTAATACACAAACAACATATGTGTTTGTCAGAAACACAATGCCCCCTACTGCGCCGCTTTGATTTATTTATTTATTTTTTTTATTATATGCCTTTAAAAAATATTACTTCCTTTGTAAAAATGATCTGTACCTGCCAAATGATAAATATAAATTATCTCCCTTTAAAGCTTGTTACTTCCCTTAGATAATTTTTTTTTACTTTTGACCTTGAAGGATGACCTTAACCTTGTACCACTCAAAATGTGCAGCTCCATGAGATACACATGCATGCCAAATCAAGTTGCTAGCTTCAATATTGCAAAAGGTATGGCCAAGGTTAAAGTTTTCGGACGGAACGACAGACAGACAGTTCAAATTCCATATGCCACTCTACTGAGTGCATAAAAATAATGTGTATGGTGAGTGGTGTAAAGTTTATTGATTTTGATTTATTGAAAAATAGAACTGTTTGGAGAGTATTAAGTATTTGATGATTTTTTGAGGAATTTATTACATTTTAAATGCTACATGTAGGTTATATTGTATGGTGTAAAACAACACTGGATAATTACTGGACATAAAATGTAATCATTTTCACTGTGCAAATGAACTTGTTATTTATATTTACTTAAGGACACTTGTGCAGTAAAATAATTATACCAAAAATAAAAATTCATATGACTACACTGTAATAAGTAGGTTTTATTTATATAAGATAATTGTCTATTTTAAGATATTTGAGGCAATATCGACCATGGATGGAGTGCAAACTACTCCTACACCTAAATTATAGAAGATTCAACATATCAGACCGGCCTTCTCTTGCGCACCACAACGTATAACAACGAATGACTCAAAGAGTCTGATTACAGTCATAAACATGTCAATGTACTCCGAAGAGATGCGTAGCCTAGAAAACATCTTTTGCTGGACATGATTTTATATGGTGTGATAAGCAAGCTTGAAAAGACTGTGCCTTTCCTTCCAAAGCTTAGTTCGTGAGGCTGCTCAGCATATTTGGTGTGAGGTGCTTACCCATATTCTCTATTTGTTTGTTTGCACATGGTCATCTATATATCACAATCATATATTTTCTAACAAATTTTATTTTAATATATATGATTATGCAAATTATCTGTGCAACAAGCAAACCATTAAAAACCAGAGTATTATTTAGGTAATTCAATTTTTTTATTATATTACCATAAAATAATTGTATGGTTGTAACAATATACATGAATTCTTAATGTAAACATTAATTTGATTGGTTGTCAGTATGGTGTGTAAGGGGTATTTACTTATTATTTTTAATGGTTTTCAGTGGTTTTGCCTTAATATGATTTACATTCTGTATTGTGTTCCTTTCTGGGAGGAGATTAAAGTATCTTATAGAGACTTGAAGTGATATTCTGTTAAATAAACAGTTAACATAAAAGAGTACAGGTTCAAAAGTGTCATGGTCGGAGTAATGTTCTTTTTACTCTTTTACATTGACCAGTCTTGACAAACCAGAAAATTGTGTTGTTTAATTACCTGATTGTGAAAGTATTGCAGTGAAAGAAAAAATTCAAAGTAAATATTGAATAAAAATGTAATCACAAATTGGACAATTCAATCAATCGAACAACATTGCATGTTTATTACTTGATGCAGTGGTAATAAGATCTTGCAGCGCCCTTTCATGACTGGGGCTGTTGAGTATTTCCATAAAGTAATTTCAGATATTCAGATTTCATGTGAAATTGAGTTCATGTATTAGTACAATTTAATATGTTTGTTATTATAGTGAACCCCGAAGTCAAGAAATTTTTATGATGATAGTTTGTTAAGTGTCAATTGGTGCTTTTATATGTTGGTATAGCAAGATTTGTAAATTCATAAATTTACATATTAAACTTTGTGACTACTGCTGTATTACTTTATGAAGTTGATACTGAATTACTGCTGTCTCTACCATGTAAGATGTGAATGCTTATTAAATTGTAATGTAATTATTAATGTAGTGTTTATTAAGATATACTAAAGAAACCCATATGGGTATACAGGGCTTTGTTTCCTTCTTTAGCAAGGGCCTTATATAGATCCCCTTCCCCAAAGAGGAAGGCCCCTTCCCCTAAGAAAAGTTCTTGAAAATGATGCAATTTTCCCCAAATCTAAAGCTGACTTTGGGAAATCTCTTCACCTTTTTCAGTGTTCTGTACATTTTAACCCCTAAATTGGAAGGCCATGCCCTTTTCCCAATTCAAGAACATAAGCCATGGCATACATGTAATATTGGAAACTAAAGAAACTTTAATAGACCACTAACAAGCATCATTGGGTTTATATTATTATTTGTTGTGAAACCACTGTTATATTAATATGCATAATCAGAGTTCATATGCATCTTGTCAATATCAATAATAAAATAGAAACAAAAACAAAAATGTATACCAGTATTAATACAAGCACTTTGTATTGATTATGCAAAAATAAAAAATAAATATAAAATGGTTGTTTATATAGGCCTTTAAGAGAAACAGCTTTCCATAGTACCTGTCTGTCACTGCTTTTGAAATATTAAACTTGCTGCATAACAAAACCTGTGTAGTTAGATAATGTTCATGTACTTCTTGCACAGCTTCGCACCTTAAAAAATGTACAAATCTTTCGACGAATCCTTTTCAAGACTGAAAAACAACAGAAGAATACCACATTTTAACTTGTGCTCTAACTTTCTTTGTCTTTTATTTATACAAAAAGTGTGGAAAAATAATTAAGCAAAAATATTAATCATGATTTTAAAAAAAGACAAAAATGAATAGGAATAAATTCTTATATTTAAAAAAACATGCATGTAAAAAAAGATAAAACTTCAACAGCTAGTGTGGTTTATTTAATTTGTTCAGTTTAAAATAAAAAAGTTTAAACAATACACAATTAATTCAGTATTCCATCTTGTAAAAATTTGTTGATTTGATATATTATCAGTACAGACTAAAACATATGTGCTAGAAACATACAATAATTTGTTCAGGTTAATTACTGGATGTTATTTTAGTATACACTTGCCTTGGAAATTTATCATGCACACACAAAGTCTTTGTGAACAGGACCATCATCATCATACCAATCTGCAATACAAGTTTGGCATATTTGAAGGATACCAATATGGAATCTGAAACATAACATTTATGTGTCAATTGTTTTCCTGAACTTTAAAAAAAAAACTAATGAAATCTGCTACATGAAATTGAAAATGTATTATTTCGTCCCACCCACTAATTAAGTCAAAAGAAGCTGAAAACCCATATAAAGACAATAACTTTAGTGCATATATACCGAATTTAATATAATTTCGGTAAAATATCCCACAGTTTCTGATACAAAAATATTTTTGACACATACTTTATTCACAGAATATGACTTTTCGTTATTGCACCATAAGATTTCAATGTTTACATTTTCGTGTGACGCATCATGTCACAATGGTTCCCGGCCTGCATTAGCATTAGCATGGCATTGGTTCCTGGCTCAGACGAAAAATAATTTTGACGCGTCCACTGCGGTACATGTAAGACCGCCAATATTATTCACCGCGTATAGATTGCGTTTTAACCGACTTAACAACTGAGCAGATGAAAACTTGTTACATTGCAATGTGTTAAGATATGCGTTTATGGCGTGTCAAACGTTGCAAAATTCAATGTTTCCATATGTATGTGGTATATTTGTTTATATTTGTTGTATATTTCCATTTTTGTGTGGTAAAATGGCATATATATATATTGTATTCATTCATATATATATATATATATGGTAAAATCCGATATATGTATTGCAACGCAAATATGGTGTATAATTTAATATTTTTATGTTCGATATTTTCATATATATGTTCTAATAGTGCGTATATGTGTGACATTTTATATATATATATATATATATATATATGTGGTATAATTCTAATATTTGTGTGGTATAATTTTCAAAATATTTGTGTGTTCTTAACTTCCATATGTGTGTGCAATAATTCCATATGTTTGTTGTAAAATTTATATACATATATGTCCTATAATTTGCATCAGGGGAAATATTGTTAACGGGTATGACTAAAAAGCGAATATGGCTACTTCGAGCGTTAAGTGCGTCTACGTCTCACGATGAGTTCTATTGTTCACATTAAACAGGCGTCAATTATGTCAATAGCAGGCTTATTCGGCATAGGCCTAATACCTAGGTCTATTCGGCTTCAGCCTTATTCGGACCAAAATCAACGGGGCTTATTCGACCTTATTTTTAATTTAACTTCTTCTTTTAACTTAAACACCTTATCGTTTTCTCCAGCTCGAAGGCGCTCACATGATCACAGGAGGGAATCCCGTACTATATATTTTTTTAATTTATATATATATATGTTTTTATAGAAACAAGGAGTGCAACTTCATTTGCCGTAAAACTACATCATCTTTACTGTAAACCATTTAACTCGAACAATTTTTAACGAATCAACTACACACCGGTTGTTTTCGAAAGGTAATAAAATAATTTATCAGGAAAAAGTAACATCAGTACCATTGACCCAACAGTATTTCGATACCAGCCCTCAGTAATTGCCCCATTTTCAAAATCGTGTTTGGTCGTACAAAACTGTGTCCACATAGAGATTTTCCATGTCAATCATTTCAAAGAGCTAAAACTCAATAACCAAGGCATTAAACGGTAGATAAACAGCACCTGTATGCACATTAAACATATTTCAATCGATTACAATACCTATTGTTATCGAAAAGGTATGGTAAACACCATTTATCGCGTCTTTCGATCCGCGAGTATATAATCTAAACAGAAAATTCTATTTTTACTCTGGGAAACCCTTTGATGACGTCAGAGTAACACAAAATACGATTGGTCGGTTTTCATCAATTTGTCACTCACCTCGGGAACTTCCGCCCAACCAATAAAAAAGACCCGTAGCAAATTTATGCTTTATTGAATGACGTCAGGGGATTCCCGTACTTCCTTTTAAAAAATAAAGCTCTTGGTTGTTTATTTACATCGGAGTGAAAAACACTTTTGATAGTCTGTGAATGACTATAAAATGTATTGTTATCGATTCATTAATGTTTATTGAACGGGAAATAAGTTGTATGCGATGTGTATGCGATTTAACAATACAAGTAAGTGTATATTTTTATATTTTGAACATTTAAGTTTTTAGTCATTGAAAAGTTTTAATTGGACAATGAACAAGAAGAACATTTGAGATGTCTCTACCTTAAAAATAAACATTGTTGAACATTGAAACATAAAATATCGAACATCGCTTATTTGAACGAATATTATTTGACATGTATGTATAATCTATAATTGCAAGATGAAACATATCAGCTTAAAAGTCAACACGTTCTGGTGATGATTAATATTGGTGGTCTGTCCCTACCATACTGACCTGTTGTACTTTGCGATTATGAAACATTTGAAAATATAGTGTTGCACAGTTCTTAGTAAAATTGGTTTCGCGAGATTTATTTACCTAGTTCTTTCCTTTTAGATACACTAAAATTACTATTACGTCTGGAAATGCCCTTCCTAGCTGAGTAATTTACAATAGAAAGTCTAATTAGATACTGGTACTGAAATGTGAAAGATGAGTCCCTGCTAATTAGTCTGGCTTTCTTGTTATTATTGTTCTAGTCTCATTGTTCCGTTCTTAAAATAGCACACTTATTCTAAAATGTAGAATGAACTAAGAAGTACATGGGCATTAAATCAAATTTAGTCGATGTAATTTGTTTTATTATGGCCGTATATAAATTTAATTTTTGTTTTAAAAATCACTCATTTGCAAGAGTCTAAAAATAGAGCGCATCATCATGGTACCCTTTAGTACAGACATACCGGGTATTGTCATACGTAAGATTACATTAAGGGTTGGTGATTCACCGTCCCATAGCAATATATCCAATTAACATTTTACCATTTTAAGTCTACACAACTTGAATGTATTCTGAAATGTAGACCACATATATGATGCGTAATTGTTTTCATAATGAGGACCTTCAGTTTAGCAATTCAATCGTGTACGATTGAGAATTCAATGATTATATATCATTATTACAGTTAGGAAAATAATGTTCAAAATGTGTAGAAATAAAATTTAAATGTAGTTGACACAAAAAGTCCTTGTCAGTTAACAAATATTTATTTTAAAAAGTCAAATCCATTGGTACATATAGCGCTGACAATGGTAGCTTCAATAAGATAATAACGGGTTTCCTTGCAATGCGATTGTGATAGGGTTGTACAAAGGACAGCTTGGTCTGTATATTTACCATGGTGACCACGCTAAGAGCAAACAGGTTAATTGAGTATCAACTTAATACGTCAAACATTATTCATGATAAACGTCTTTAAAAAATTAATAATAACTGAGCTGAGCTGTAAGGGAGATAGAAAAATGTAAATACTGTTTTAAAACGTTTACATGGGATTCGATGGAATATTTGTACACATATAACATAAGATGAACCAGGACGCGGTTGGGACGTATAATCCCCCTTCCAAAAAATTACGATTGATATGCTGAGTGTTTTTCTAATACATGTTGGTATAAGTACAATAATACATGTAATTGGGCATTATGAGCGATATGAATGAAACAAATTGATATAAATCCTTCTTTCCCCCTTTTAAATACGTATCCAGTTTTATAAACAACAGCCCTAAACCATATTTTGTATTTTAATACGAAACCAATATTCTTTTCTTATATATGCCTTTAAAACCTGGCAAGTAGGCTACGGATTCTTTCACGATAGCGAACAGCGCAAAATCTGGTATTTCGGTATCTTATCATGCCGATCTTTAACCGTTATATATCCGATTCGTAACAATTGCCCAACGTTCTGGAACCTTCTTTGAATTATTGGAAAAGATCTTGCGCCAAATTATGAACGTTTTAATATCGGGATATTGTACTTGAGACAGTTTCGTGATGATCGGGAAAATTGGCAACCGTTCGGGATGTTCTGTAACTTCTTCGCTATAGTCTAAGTTAATTCAATAAGCATTCACAAAGGCGTCTTAATGTTTCATCTGACCTGAGCGGATTCTGGAAGATTTGGTGTAACAAAACAGCGCTTTATGCAACTAATTTGTTTAAGGATTCTGGTGTGTTCTTGGTATTTACGTTGTTTAGAAGCCTTGCATAATGCTTTTCGATGATGTCCAGTCAGTAGCGACGGTCTCAACTGTTGCCTTTCTTTCATTCTAAACCTCATTTGACAAATTACATAATGTTTGGACAAAAACCGGTTATTCTTTCTTTGAAATGTTAGTAGTAATTATCATTATAACGGATATGTATCTTGTCATTTTAAAATCCGTAACATTGCGATTGGTTACACAACAGTATCAGTGTCGTCAAACAGGTTCATTTTCAAAATCAATAACCAAATGTAATAACATCAAATAAAACTATATATTTTAGCAAACGGGATGGAAATAATGTATGTGACTAAATCTTCAACATAAAAACTGTTAAAATATCGCCCAAAATATCAGTCTTGTTCCAAAGGTATGATCTATTTTACAAATCATGTTAAAATCACTTTCACCTTTTTGTCGTAAATGCGTCAATAAACACACATATTTTGGAATATTGATTCATCGCTATTGAAAAATCGGACCAGTTCATATGCGTTCTACCTAAGAACCATCGAGGCTAAAACTGGGACAACAGTGACAACATAGTAGGATCTTTGTACAAAGAGGAACGTTATACAGGCACTTTGTCACTCAACACGAATTAAAAGTGCTCTTATTTTACGGAAAATATTATTCAGCGTAACGTCTTGATCAACGTATCAAAAAGTATACCTACTAAATCCTGTTGACTTGGATATAATGACGCTTCAATTATTATTCATCATGGACGTGCTTAACTTTATAATTTAGTTAACGAAACCAGTTGATGCATATTTCATGTACTATAAAATTAGCATTTATTATGTAATAAGGTTTGATTATTAATGAGCAATTGCGCAAGGCATTAGTTTTAGAGAGCGCAAAATTAAAAATAATTCGTAAATAATAAGTTTCCTCTATCAAATAGCATCAGTTTACATAATTTCATTACGACGGTGCTGTGTGGGAGGGGAGGGGAATTAGACAGCAAGTGAACAGTTGATAAAATTGTTCAAATCTTTTGGCCCGTATTCATCATTTGAATTTGAATTTGAATATGTTCGCTAACAATAGCCAATTGTGTTAAATGCAATAATACGCTCAACATTACATTATTTATGAAATACTTTATGTGTATAGGTATGTAATTGACGTCAATTGGTTCTCAAATGGAGGTATGATGTTGGTATAATATTACTAATCGATTAACATTACATGTGACAATCAATTCAATAATGGTGTTTAGCGATTGTCTGAAAATAAAGTTGATGGATTGTAAGATAATATTGTTAGGCAATTTCTCGTTTGTCATACTTATCGTTTATCGGAAATAAACACTATTCAAGTATCACCATTTATTATAAACAAAAAAGAATAGATCGCTCAATCGCTTAATGGTCTTCTACATGAAGTGATAAGCCTTAATTCCACAAGGGTCTGCATTAGGCTCGTTTATATTATTCTCCAGGTCCTATCCAACAATTTCATGTCTATTTCACACTGTACAATGAAAATATTCAAATAAAACGTTTTTTCTTAATACAAATGGTGTGCGATGTTTATGGTGAAAATAACATAAATATAATAAAGTGAATGATAAAAGAATGATTGGTTATTTGCGTTGTGTTTGAGGATTCCCTGGAAATATAACAAAACATAAAATATCATATTTAAAAAATATTATTTAATATTGAAAGGCCCGTTTGTTTTGCAAATTTTAAGTTAACATTTTTACATCATGTTTACAATATACCTTTTACGGTCAACTTTACCAAGCCTGATAGCGCAGTCGGTTAAAGCGATGTCTAATGTTATTGTTATGCATAGACCCAAAGTCATTACATGTTGTTTGAGACCCATGCGGGGTTTTATTTATATGTTTGCCAATCGGTTTTATTGAAAGTTCTTTTTTGGTATTTTATTACTTTTGATTAACTAACTGAATATGTTTGATAAAGTGCACATATGTAAAAAAAGCTCACATTGCAAAGAAGTCCATACCAAGCCATTGTTCATTTCCTCGAAACTATTTGATATTGAATGCTTTAGTATATACAGACGTCATATCAACAGTAACTAAACGTGCGTCATAGTATATGAATCACAATAGTATGGTTCAATTTACATACGATTCATCATTTTTTTACAATTTAATGAATACAATTATTTATTGTATTAACATTATACATACATTTATAATTGAGTGCTAAGTTTTAGGTTTAAGCGCACGAAAAGAGTTTATCTTCCGCTGAAATTACCGTTAGTGTTAGTTTTATATGACGGCATTGATTGCATTAAGCAAAAGGTCAGAAGTATCCCGCAATAAAGTCACAGGCGGTTGTATTTTGTATTGGTTACGCCATAAGTGCTTCTGAAAACAGCAAACAGCCTTTTTTCAAATAATAAATTATTAAATAAAGTCAATTTATATTTCAACCATCAATTATATCAAATGCGTATAATTCATTAAAAGAAATAACAGTCTACATTTCTGGCCATTGTACTATTGCTACACAGTTATGGTCCAAAACTATCCCTCATTGCAATCCGGTATTCGAAATTCAATTTCCAACTTTACAATGAGTTAACAAAATTAAGTTAACAAAAAAAAATGTCAACCAAAGTGTTAAGGAATCAAACACCGCAAATATGTAATATTAAATTTCCATTAACCTTCCTTAAGCGCATCACTTAACATACCAAATTTAAGTGCTGACTTGAATATTCCATTAGCACAATTCCATACCAACTTAAAGCCGTTCGCATGGTTGTCCATGTGTTTGTGTTGTCTAATAGCTTATATGTGAAATAAATTAATTCATTTACATTAAAATGCCATTAAATGTCTGCTCTTTATGCAAGAATGTATAAAAAAATTGAATTATTATTTATTTATTATTATTGAATTATTGAAGTATTGAATTATGCAATCAGTTATGGTGCAAAAAAGCAAACTATTCTAAACTTCTATAATTTATGCAAAATTATTATACAAATAAAGAAAAACTAAAAACAGCAACCCCACCGTACTATTTGAAGTCAACCTGTTTATATAATGATTTATTCTTTTCTGACATATATCACTATTTTTTGTGATTTTCATACCTTGATTTTATTCCAGATACATACCATTTCATTTTGTTACACCTTTGTTCCTAGCAATCAAACAGCCTTACATCTTGACTCATGTGTACATTTTTTTTAAAGCTTAGCATTGTTAGCTTGTTTATGTTATTATAGGAGAACATAGCGCGACAATAATTTGTATAATAAGCCTTGTAAATTTTTGATCACGTTGTTACTAACAAAGTAGCGTTATAGAACGTTTGTTCATCTTCTAGGTTGTTGTTGATGGTGTTAAAGGAGTACTGTACCGGTCAACTCATATCTTAAGATATTGTGCCAGTCTGCTATATATTAATACATGGTTTACATCCCATAGCTTTCACTACCGAATTTATATCTCTGTATTTCATTCATTTATAAATGACTGCCTAAAATGTATGCAAGCCATGGAATGTTTTCTTTCACCTTCGCTGAAAGTTCCAACGCTATGACGTGTTATTGACGATATTCAATTCGAAAATGTTATAATAGACGAGGAAATCACTCTAACATTTGTAAAATGGAACTTGTAACATCAATAAATTTGTCCTCGTAGGTTCAAGACACTGGCTATTTTTGGCTTTATATCAATTTTAAAAAACTGCAAGATGGCATGTGTTACAGAAACTGATATTGTTTCATGCCTTGGATTACATTACGTCTAAGTTACTTTAAAATTACTTTTCCTGATTGTGCTGTAATGTATAGTATGAAAAACTGTTTTTGTTATATATGCACTTTTTATTTCTTAGACTCAATTGCATTCTTTTGCATTCAACATTCAAATTTAATTGACTTGTATCGTTTGTTTGTTCCCATAATCGTCTTCATCATGCTAGCATCTAGACTAACTTTACCACAGATCGTCTTACCGTAAACATGTGTGTTTACTTAATACTTATAATTTATTTAATTACTTGCGTTAAAAAAAGGTAAGGACCAAAAACATATTAACATCAGCACAGCTATATGTATGTGTATATTGTCAGTGGCATCTAGCATGGTATCCGAAGCTGCGCTTCAATACAATCAACACGTCTGACAAGATTGCTTCTAAAACTTGTATACGATATTATTCGAGCATTGCTCGACTAAGCACCTAACCGCACTGTACTGAATTATGTCGTGCGACGTTACAGTTTTACAATAGTTAACTACAGCAATTGATCAGGATTTGCTTGAACGTTCAGTTCATTGTATTCAGTACATTACTAAACGCATGTCTACCTTTACATATTCTAAATAGGTATGTAATAGTAAGTGCGCGTGTTTTATGATTACACAAACGCAGTAAGAAAGTTGCGTCTTGAAGTATTCGATTCATCTCTATCTCTGTGAACTCTTAACAATTTGAAGTAGACATGCTTGTCGTAAATTGTGTAAAGTAATCGCTTAGTATGATAAACATTTTTAAAATACTGGCTTGATATCGATGTCTTTCATTCGTGTAATTAACAAAACGATGACGAAGAGCCAAACATAGTACAGCTCTTGAATTAGGTGACGCAGTGCAAAGATTGTTTTCGGTGATCTACATGTGAGATGTTAATGTTCCAAAGACAAATTTGTTCAATAGCCTATTATATAATCACTTGTATCAGAATATGTCTCTATTATTTGGATCACCATGTATTCGATTAAATAATACCATAACAACTTTATGAAGGTAAAGTATTGCATACAGCACGAAAATAAAACTGAAGTCCTACTCTGCGTTGCATGTACAGATATAAAAGAAAATTGATTGAATGTAATATTCATTTAATAATTTAATGATTAATATAAGTTTAATCACATATATGTGAAATTGTAAAAGTAAGACGATGATTTAATAATTAAAAGTAATATTAGAGTTAAATAAGTGTTAAATTATTATTTTTTAAACATAATGTTCTTATGTTGTGATAGTTCAATCGTTGTGTACTTTTGATCAAAGCATATCCATCTATTACGACAACCTGTCATGCGTCGACTCTCAAGAGATTTTTATCGTGTTATGTCCGTCATGCCAAACAAACAAATATGAATCTTATATTTATGCTCCATTTATCTTTATCCATTTGGGATCAACTTTAATATACATCCTACCGAATATAAGTGACGGCCTATCCACATTTACGTCAAAAGAAAGAAATTTGTATAATGGAAAAAACATTGTTTCGCTTTTTTTTTAAGCAAAGCACGTTGCCAAAAATTATAAATTATATATTAATATGTTAATAGAATTGACTACTTGGTATATTGGTACATAATATGTTATTTTATTCATTCATATATTTAAATCAACATATTTACTGTATCTTGAATTATTTGTGTTTAATTTAAACTTATGTTTGCACATATACACAAAAATTACCTCAATCATCTTTACTTAAAGTATAAATTGTTATTCAATTCAACACTAAATTTTCACATGAGTGCACTGATTAAGCATAAAAAATGTATTTAACGGACCCTGATTCCCTGCACCTAATCTAAGAATCCGAGAAAAAAACAAATATTATTTCTAAAAAGTAACTTTGAAAATACAATTCTACAGCGTTTTATTGTAATATTGAGTGTAAAAATGAACGCACTGATGGGTGCATCATGTGTTTCCATTCTAGTAGACTTTGTTGACATACGTGTCTTAAGCACTTATAAAGACAGGCATTATGATAGAATAATGTTTTCAGGGAAAATGTAAGACCTGTAATAAACGTTAATTTGGATAGGCATCACGCTAAAAGTGATTAAGATAATAACTGTGTGTTTGGTTTTCTGTTTTGTATATAACAATGATTACAAATGTTTGTACTTTGTTAAATTTCGTAAAAACAGGTTACACTACAAAACAAGTATACGATCAACCAATTTATTACACAACCGAACAAAACGTCAACTGATTTAAGATGTGTATTTCTGACGTTCGCAATAATCTAACAATGTTCGAGAGAACAGTTTATATTCCATGTATTGGGTGTTGATTTCTTCGTAGACAATGACGCTCGTGAGAATTCAGAAATACATTCGAAACCGCAATGCTGCATTTAATAATTTATATAATCTGTATTAGTATTTGATGCACTGATGCACGAATGGAATAATTCGAAGATTAAAATACGGAACAAGGATTTGCCTCGAAACGTTTCAGATCCTTCCCGTATTTTGTATAAAAAATATGTATGTCATTTATAATAAAACCATAGATACATTACATGTGGGGTATTATACAAAATACTAGTAGATGAAAGTGACAGGCCTATTGGAAGGATAAATTTACGTAGGATTATTGTGAAGCTTTCATAATATTAAATGGCACACTGCGATCTAAAAAATAAAATTCCTCTCAGAGAGACATTAACAAGTCAATGACTGAATGTGTTAATAAGCCGCATATATAACCTTTACATAACGGACTGGCAGATAGACACACTGACGTAACACATGTTACAGGTATAGGCCCTTAGTAGGCCCGACTACATTGGTAGTCGTCAAATAATTTCACCCATTTATGCCTAGTGGACTTCCCCATCCTTCAAAATTGAATCAATTTATTTCCAAAATTAGGGATTTCTAGTATATGTATTTCTACATTTAGAATATTTCTTACAGAAATTCCTTTAAGCAAACAGCGCATACCCTGATGAAACGCCGCATCATGCGGCGTCTAATCTGGGTCTACGCTGTTTGCAAAGGCCTTTTTTCTAGACACTAGGCATAAATGGGCTACGGTTATATATGCGATCAATCTAACAGCAAGTGTTTTACAGTTCCGTTGAGTATTTTTATCCATCGACCTATGTAATATGGCATACACTTTCAATATTATAGACACAATTGTTTATCTTGTTCCTATTCAATCGAATTACTTTTCAGGAAACAGACTTTTTTTTACACATTTTTTTACACATGTAAGCTGGAAATCATATTTGATAATTGAATATTATAATTATTTCATATTAATGTCGTATGAAGATAAGAAGAATAGTCCCGTCACATTTAGTGCATTTTTGTATAATCATTTCAAATTTTACCAGGTTAAGCTAATGAACACGTATAAGTATACGCCAGTTTGTGCAAGCGATGTTCTCATAGATTTAAATGACAATATATTACCTCAAATCCTTTTAGATTCATAAAATTAAGAAAAAAGCTTTGTATCACTTTTAAAATCAGATAAAACAAATAAAGGGTGAATCAATATGACCAACTGGCCACTACCATTTAATAAATGATATATAAAAATCGTAAAGAAACATTCGGAAGCTATTCATACGTCATATTTATTCATTTTTTTTGTCAGTTCTTTCAAGTAATTATTGATGGAAATTGGATTAGCAGACATGGCACGTGATAGTTCAAGACTTCTAGGCTTGTTCAACTTCAAATTTGGCCATCTTGACATGAAGCCATAAAACCAGTCAAAGCCTAATGTTTGCGCTTTTTGTTTTATACCAACGTTTACAGCGTAGTCAGATGCTGAATTGATGGTTTCCTGGCGTGAGTAGCCGTAGCCTACTTCATCCATTGTTTGCAAATTGCTAGCTAAAAATGCCTTTTGATCTAACGTGAACAAAGTGTGCGGCCCAGATCTTAAAGTGTCTATGTCAACTCTGACCTTAACCCGATCTTTTAAAGTGGTTATGGGCACTGCGAATATCTGTGCAGCTCTTTCCACTGAAATCCCATCCTCTACCACAGCCTGGTACGCTTCTGTCAAATCCCCAGGGTCATACCTCCTGTAAGGGCCTCTAGAAGGACCCTTATGCTACATAATATATTATATAACTGTTTTTGCACGTGCCAAACACAGTTTCCTTATTGATTAAATATCTTAATTAACAATAAAAACGATGTAAAGACTCGCATATCGTATTACGCGTTTTTAATGTTGAACAGTATACTACAGGTTCAAATGAATATCACGTGACTACTATGGTATAAATGACGAGTGAAGCAGACGAACTGTCAAAAATTTAAGTTGTTGTTAAATAAAGTAAAACTTTATTACAGAATGGTTATATTTAGGGATTAGCTGAAAGGCATGAAAAGCACCATATTTGAACAAAAGTATGTTAATTAACCGTCCGTATAGCCATGAAATGGTAAATTAGGTCATCGTTGATGGAGCTATGTATAGTCAATGTAAACAATACGTGACTTCCGTCGAGTATGCGCGATACGCATGTTTACACCGGAAAATGCGCAATCGTCGAAAATACCCCTACGTCGAAGTTACCCATGTCACGATATTCTATTTATCCTACAATATTTTTTTTTATTTAATTTATTTCTGATGCAATAAAAATAGTAGTCTTTAATTTATAAAATATAAGCAAAAACACATTAAAATAGCTGAATCTAACATTCTGTAGTAATATTAATTGTGATCTTTCCCGTTTACGGAACTCGAAATAGTGCTTAAGAATTTCACGCAAAAGAAGAGAAACGAGACAAAATATCGCTATACGCCTCGATTCAAATTTAATTGGCGTTCCAAATGTTACACATTCAAGTAGAACACAGACGGTTGTGTTCAAACTACAATTATGGTTTCATCACTGTGTAGATCTTCTAACCATGTTTATTTCTGTAAAGTTTAATTTGCTTCCATGACGAGTTAAAATTCTGGACACATTTCTTCATCGCCATCCATCTTTTCCATTTTAAGGCACTGGATGCAAGCAGGCAATTCATTGTGAATAGACATTCTTTGATCGACTGACAAAGGTACGACTTATTCATCAAAGAACTTACCCTTTTAACTCAACATCGATTTCCTTCGAACAGTTAAAGAACAATTCACTGATACTCTTCTTAAATTTAATCCATCAATTAATCAACAAAACATCGCGTTATTCGAGTACATTCGACATTTTAACGAAATCGAAAATGCAGTCTCACCAGTTTCATTCCAGTTTTATATCCCAACACTGTTATTCACATTCATAATCCATCGACTGACAAAGGTACGACTTATTCACCAAAGAACTTACCCTTTTAACTCAACATCGATTTCCTTCGAACAGTTAAAGAACAATTCACTGATACTCTTCTTAAATTTAATCCATCAATTAATCAACAAAACATCGCGTTATTCGAGTACATTCGACATTTTAACGAAATCGAAAATGCAGACTCACCAGTTTCATTCCAGTTTTATATCCCAACACTGTTATTCACATTCATAATCCATCGTAAACACACACACTAATCGTTCGATGCTTAAAAAATATTTAACTGTCAAATAAAAACCATCCAAGTCGGAATTGTTGTTGTCCTTGAAACCAAAGCGTCTAGCTTGTTTCGTCATTTAAATTACGTCTTATGAGATACGTCATAAATTGCGTAATCAATTCAATGAAAATATAAGTACGGAAAGCTGGTTCTTCATAAATTTTAGTAAAGGACCAAAATAGTATGATTGTATGACTCAAAACCTGTGCCCATCTATAATGTAGTAAAAAAGTAAGATATCCTCCAATTACCGTAAGTCGACCGGTGAAGGAAACAAGTAAAAGAATTTCTGAATTTATGCAACAAAATGCAGCAATATACTACTAGTATACGTTAACTCAATTAAATTCATTTGTCTAAGTTTGCGTCCTTGTATCATGATTATTTACCACCAACATGCTATTGTTTACTTTTTGGTTCATCACGGTGAAGGAGCGCTTGAGGACTTAATAATAAGATATATAGGTAGCTCGATCGACACACTTGAACGTGCACATGAAGACATACACACGCATACATGTGACCGTTGCATGTAGACTTGAAGAACAAAATCGGACGTCAACTATAGTCCATCCTTTATGTGTTGTCGATAGTGAGTGATAGAGGCCATTCCGCACGTGTCAATCTTTTTTTTAAATTTGATTCGAATGTATATGGATGATAATGATTGTAGGAGAAGCTCCATTATCGTCGTGTGAGCATCATGTATAGTAATACGCTGATGTTCTCTCTGATCACAGCAAGACCATCAATGGCATTCTATTCCCTATCACTTAATAAATAGCACATATGTACAGGTCCAAATATACAATTCGTTATCTAAAAACTTGTCCACCCTGTCGCGATCTGAGAAAACTGGGTTTAAAGGGGCCTCTTCACAGATTTTGGCATATTTTGAAGTGTGTCATTAAATGCTTTTTATTGATAAATGTAAACATTGGATCTTAAAAGCTCCAGTAACAAATCAAGAATAAAATTAAAAAAGTAAAAAAAAAGTAGCCGGTACCAGGGCTCGAACCAGTAACCCCCGGAGTCCTGGAATTAGTCTGAAGTAAAAACGCATTAGCCCTCTCGGCTATTCCTCCGGATACACACAATGTAATTATTTTATACCTTATATAAACAATCTTCGTAGTTTCGCAAATTTGAACGACAACAACAGAACACTCCAAATTATTCAATCGTTTCGCGTTGCAACGCTTTATCATTTTTAGGTTTTCAAATCATCAAAAGATACATATAATGGCTATATTGGACTATGGTAAATGTTCATTAATACTGTTTCCTCACAAATATCATAACTAACACGAAAATTTGCGAATCTGAAACAACCTTTTTCAATTTTGTCAATTTACCAAACCGTGAAAAGATCCCTTTAATGCATGTGAGTAAAGTGTCGTCCCATATTAGCCTGTGCAGTCGCTTTAATGGTATTTTTAGTTTCAAAAATGTTCCTCCTTACCGAAAATCAATTTAAGGCTGAAAGTGTTGTCCCAGATTAGCCTGTGCGGACTGAACAGGCTAATCTGGGACGACACTTTACTCACATGCATTTAACCCAGTTTTCCCAAACGCGACTCGTATGTTTTTTCTTCGCATATTTCCCACGGTGATCATGATGGTATTTATCATAAAACATTTAAGCACAGACGATAAAACAACAAGAAGCAGTCATAAAACATTAAATCACAGACGAGAAAACAACAACAAGCAGGCATTAAACATTGAAGCACAGACGAGAAAATAACAACAAGCAGCACATTAACAGTTTGTGTCGCTGAACAATCTATATGAATCTCAACACTTTCGTAGACGATATTACCTTTAAGCTTTCCTAGCATATCGTCAAGAAATATTCAGTCTGCCTTGTTGGTCATATTGTCATAAGTTGCTAAAGAAGACAGACAAAAACACTTGACAAAGCGGGCGTAAGCTGATTTATTATTTTGGCAATAATAATAGAGATCTAGTGATAAACCTGTCACTTAAAATAAATAATGAACGTGTGCTAATCATTCACAATGAGGCAAACACTTCGGGGTGTGTGGAAGAATTAACATTAATATTGGACCGAGTGAAACGTTCGCTTGCGAGCAGTGAAGTTATGTAGTACACATAGACGTGTATGAGACTGCAAACATCGTTCTTTAAACAGTGCATATGATTCACTTTGTTTATTATCAAAACTAGTTACTCTGTAATAATTAAGTCGATTCTTCCTACAGACGTTTGCCAATCTCTACGATACTTGGGGTACACTTTGTCTAGGGCCATTTAGTGCCGAATGAAACGTGATATTTTGAAAACAGCTGTCTGTGAATGCAATCAATCTGAATTAGTTTGTGTTGCTCAGTATAATTGCTAAACTGAGCGTTAATACTCTTAATGGCATGTGTTTCTATATAATTGATCAAATAAGTTTAAAATATGTAAAAATGATGGATCGATCATAAGTTACTCATAGTGTAACAAAACATATGTTTACACACAGTTCCAATTCAGATCAGGTAAGAATTACTCCCCGACGGAAGGAGTAAACGATGCCCATATCAGTGTGTGTGGACGGGGAGGGGGGGTGAGGATTAGCAATAGATAGTAGGTATCTGAAGATAATGCCTTACTTTTCAGATCATTCTGACCATCTCCATTGTTAGAACGTCACGAAATGTATCATGGTTTTAACACTCTAAAACAGGAAGTTGCACAAGTTGACGACACTTTGATAATGAAGCTCAATGAGGCAATTATTATATCATTTAACGCTATAACAAAACGGTCTCCTTTTACTAAGGGCAGATTTGTCATTAAACATGTTCATGATATGCATCATGGCCCATAATGTAGTTACTTGATGCTGTACACTTGAACGTTCTGTTCTATACAGGAAATGCACATCATTTACAGAAGTGTTTACGTCAAGACGACCTGTTCAAAAAAGTTGGTTCGTACCAAACCAGTGTGCACGCGATCAAACATGACTTACTGCAGAACGACGTTCTGGGTTTATAAAATAAATGTACTCGTTATCTTGGTTCCCTACATAATGGGAACACTTCTTAATGTCCGTTACTACTACGATATACATCACACTGCAGATTAAATTCAATTTATACAAGTAAAACAATTAATTAATATGTTCTCGTTTATTTGTATTTAAATGCAAGAAACGCAACATTCAATGAAAAAAAAAGGTTTCAACAAATTCAATCACATGAACTTATGTGAAGTCGTTATATTGTTATTTGCTGAGAGATGGCAAACATACCATACCCCGAGTCTTAATAAATGTTGTTTTAGATCTATGCGCTATCCTAAAGCTCATGCAGGTAAGAAAAGCTCTAGACTTATATATTTTATATTTACATGAAACAGATGTATGCACAGCATGTTCGTAAATATTGAAAAGTTGTGTATGATTTCATCGACATTCCGCCAATACAGTAAAGTACATCCGAAAGCCTGGCTGTCAATCACCGCATTTGCATGCACAATCTGTAATGACTGTTCAAATTAAATGTCTGATTGAATCATACCAAGCATCCATCATTTGCAATAATACATTCACTGCAAGAAGTTTGCTTTGATTGCCAATCCAATTTGCATTCCGAATGTCAGAATTTCTGCGGATATTTAATAGAAAAGACGCGACATCAATTTTGTATACAAAATTGTTTTTCTTTAACTCTGATATTCAAATGAAACTGCAAATTCGTTATACCACGTGTAGATTCACGTTCATACAATGCACGTGACGAAACGTGCTCTTGACGAACTGCGTTGCATGCTCTTGCGAAACTGACTGGACATTTTCTGGGAGACACGTGGGCTAATAAATGTGCCAGTAGTTAACCCATTTATGCCTAGTTGACTCTCCCATCCTTCTAAACTTGATCAATTTATTTCCAAAAATTAGGGTTGTCTAGTATACTTATTTCTATATTTAGAATATTTCTTACAGAAATTCCTTTAAGCAAACAGCGAAGACCCTGATGAGACGCCGCATCATGCGTGACTTTCAAATATTAAACGATCAATTCATAAGTCGAAAAAATCTAAGTTTATCAAAATCCCGATCAGAAAAACAACACTTTTATATGTTTTATCTAACGCTGTCAACCGATAAATCCAGCATTCAATTTTGGCAACATTGTCTAAAGCCAATGTAGGCCTTATCACGTAAGCTCATGTATGAACATGTGCTCTGTTGTGGATTGTTACCGACCTAAATGAGAATGCTATATAAATATATGTTATGGATATGCAACTTATAAAACTCCATTTGTGTAATAGTATTCAATAAATTTTAATGATTTCAAGTTTCAAGTTTATTTGAACATAAAATCCAGAATGTCAAAAGCCCAAGTGGACAAATTAAGCGTACAGTGTTTACAGAGTAAATTATCATGATTATACAAAGTAATAATACGTACAATTGCAACAATACATATATTAATATTTTTTTACATAAACTAGGTCTTAATATGAAATTAAAGTGACTAAACAGATAAAGGCGTGAGCGTCACAGAAGAAGTCTTAGGTTGTACACCTGCTACCTGCTTCATAAATATTCGTGTTCATGAATGCAAATCGAAAATATATACACATTACCGGGATGAAAATGTTGATTATCGTCTGTTCGTTCCTTTAAGACAAGTTACATAATGACTGGATAATGGAAAAATATGTAACAAAACACATTACACTAACCGTATTTTTATTACCACAATGGTCGTCACCGCTATGCGAAGCATCAGGTACTTAAACCTGTTTTAAGGGGTTTAAGACAGCATAAGACAGGTAAATCGTTTACTGTGGTTATACAGCTTTCTACACACGTGCAGTGCATTAGCTTGTTGATTTCTTTAATGCTTCCCTAATTGATACATTGATTATTATTACTACGACCGAATCGGTTGCAACCCCAAATTCCAGGATAAATATTTCGTAACACCAACGCTAATGTTCTAAACATTCGGGAAATACAATAATTCTCTTTAACTGATTAAATTTACCCATGTATGCCTAGCGTCTAGAAAAAAAGCCTTGTCAAACAGCGCAGACCCAGATGAGACGCCGCATGATGCGTCGTCTCATCTGGGTCTGCGCTGTTTGCTTAAAGGAATTTCTGTAAGAAACATTCTAAATATAGAAATAATTATACTAGACATCCCTAATTTTGGAAATAAATTGATCCAATTTAGAAGGATGGGAGAGTCCACTAGACATAATTGGGTTAAATTTGTATCCGCTTTCTGAGTCGTTGATACTGTTTGTCTCTCAATAATGTACCCGCTAAATCTCGTGTCTGAATAAAGGTGCGTTGTTTGCCGTTTTCAAGAATATAAATAAAAGCTAAAAAAGTACATATTTTAACGCCTAGCGTTATTGAAAATTAGATGGATTCATGCTAAAAGAGTATTTATGTGGTAAATTTAGCCTTGGTGTTTGCAGATCGTTCTGACCGGTGTGCCATATTGGTCAGAAAGAGAAAACAATTTATCAGCATCAGTGCTAATATCGCTTATTTCTGACTTCGGGTCTTCAATCAACATGCATCCCTCTCCCTGTAGATCTTCTCAGGTTGAATATTGGTCGACAACAGGACTCTGAGTGTAAAGACTTCGCTCCAACAACACGATAATTGATAAGAGCATACAAGTTAGGAATAAAGAAACTGTAACTCTGTTAAAGTCGAAACGGATTACGAAACTTTCTCCGAAATTCTGGATAAACTACATTATCATTAAACAACACATACATAATATACAAACATTATTAAAGCAGCATTATAACATTTAATTATGATGGAGCAGATTATCAACGACTAAATGAACGCAAGTTAATGCAAGGAAGGTAATAACAAGTCAAATAACTTCCAAAAATATGTTAATCGAGAGTTTTGTCACAAGTCATAAAGGTAACACATAGTTGAACATCGATTTTTATATACTTCTTGCAGTGCAAAACAGAATTGAAAGCACCAAATTTAATTAACGACGAAGTTACTCGTTTTATTTTCGTCGAAATTGAAATATCTGGTTTCTTTCGGTTGAGATTGTTTTTTATACTTCTATATCCATAACACTGCATATTGATTTTGCTTCATAACTTGGTCAACCTATTTTTTTATTACCGGATGTTAACGGTTTAGCGATACGATAAATTTTAAAACGTATAATCAGGTTATTCCAGCCCGACCCTTTTGTTTGTAAACTGCTGCACTACTTGTGCATTCATACCGTAGGTACTTATTGGTAGTAATATGCGCAATTTAAGATAGTTTTTATAGTCGATCTCAAGGAAGTTAGTGGCATTTACCGTTATACAACAATCATTGCTTGTCAGCAAAGGTTATTGGTAATACAATCGCGAATCAACTTAAAATTCAGTTACAGACTTTGGCATGTTTAACCCAGTGCTCCTGCGTCAGAACATGTGCCTCGTATGAGATTACGATAAAGTTTACATGTATTGATGAACATATTTGTTTTATGCATTTATTGTACACATGATCAGGAGAAAAATTCTAGTTCACTATTCATTTATTTCAGACCGATATTTCCACCGATTCAAGACAATACACACATAACAATTAAAGGGGCCTTTTCACAGATTTTGGCATTTTTTTAACTTATTCATTAAATGCTTTATATTGATAAATGTAAACATAGGATCATAAAAGCTCCAGTAAAAAATCAAGAAAAAAAATTAAAAAAGTTAAAGAACATTGCCCGGAGCAGGCTTCGAACCAGTGACCCCTAGAGTCCTGCCAGAGTCCTGAAGTAAAAACGCTTTAGCCTACTGAGCTATTCCGCCGAGTACACATTATTGACGTATTTTATACCTTATATAAGCAATCTTCGTAGTTTCACAAAATTTAACGACAAAAGCAGAACTCTCCAAATTATTCAATCGTTTCGCGTTGCAACGCTTTATAATTTTTCGGTTTTAAAATCGTCAAAAGATGCATATAATGGCTATATTAGAGCATGGTTAATGTTCAGTATTACTGTTTCCTCACAAAAATCATAACTAAAACGAAAACTTACGAATCTGAAACAACTTTTTTCAATTTTGTCAATTTACCAAAGCGTGAAAAGATCCCTTTAAAGCTGCATCATAGCCTTCAAACGGTCTATACAAAACAGTGGCGGCTTAAACCAGTTTAAAGCCACCCAAACATCGCACCTCCAAATGAATCACACAACTACAAATATGCATTCAACTCGTAGCAACGTAGTTCAAATCCGTTTGCGTACTTAAATGATACATAATTACTTCAAACCTAATATTTAACAAGTGACAACGATTGCTTTTTCACATATTTTGGCCTTTTTTTAGTTTGTCATTAAATGCTTTATAATGATAAATGTAAACATTGGATATAAAAAGCTACAGTAAAATATCAAGAATACAATTAGACAAAGAAAAAAGGTCACCCTCAGCAGGGCTCGAACCGCTGACCCTTGGAGTCCTGGAGTAAAACGTAATCTACTTAGACCACACGGCTATCCTTCCAGATGCAATGACGGATGTATTGTATACTAAATATAAGCACTCCTCGTGGTTTAACAAAATATAACGACACCAACAGAACTCTTCAAATTATAAATTCATATCGCGTTGCAACGCTTTATTTTTTTTTAATCGTCAAAAGATGCTTATGATGGCTATTTTAGAGCATGGTAAATGTTCAGGTGTAATGTGTCCTCACAAATATCATAACTAAAACGAAAATTTGCGAATCTGTAACAACTTTTTTCAATTTTGTCAATTTACCCAAACGTGAAAAGGCCTCTGTAATCAGCGATTAAGTTATTGTTTTACTAGAAACGAGAAGACGCTTTCGAGTGACATTGCATTCTGTATGGATGAATGTGATTCCGCGCTTAAGTCGGTTATCGTTGGACAAAGTAAACGTGAAACCCGTTTAGGGAAATCATCTCGGTCACTACAACATATAATTTAGGACAAGCGTGCATTCAAGAGGATACAATTGTTACAAACCATAAAATTGGTCAAAATATGTGTCCTTTGTATATCGCAGTAGATTCTAAAACTTGCTCATCTGAGGAAATTATCTAAGTCGCCAGATACAACTGCAGTTAAATATTTTTAACACACACGTAGTCGCTTTAATTATAAATTGGAATGAAAAAGTGTTAAATTACCTGTCTACATGTACGCAAAGTTCAATAAAAAGGTCACTTAATAACTACCACATCAATATTTGTACATATGTCAATAGCATAAACTATTGTGCGCGGCTAAAGGCCCTCGAAGTACGCGTGTAAATATACAGTATACTTCTTATAATAAAACAAATCATAATTATTATGTCTAAGAAGCAAATAATTTTTAAGCACTGTACGCGCATCTCGTGGAATTCGACCAATGTCAATACGCTCTATTTCACCTTGCATTGTGAAGTCATAAAAAGTTGGGTCGCTATGTTTAATAAAACAACATAATTTTAGCAGAATTATACAAGTAGTCGTTTATGAAAGTTTGTAGATAGTTTTTTTAAGTTTAAGTCAATGAAAAGAGAAAAATAACTCAAACTCAATCAAAAGTGTACGTACGTAACTAGCATACAAAAAATGGTTTGTGTTAAAGATTTCCCGGAACTACTATAATGTTATTATTTGGTTGAATTCATATTGGCTTTGTTATTGAGCTGGAGACAGCCGTATTGGCCGTGTTTTTTTCCATATTGGCCGCCTTTTTCTCGTATAAGGCGAGTTTCGAGCTTTATTGGCGAGGCTCAACTTGTATTGGGCGAACAAATTGAACACATTCTCGTCTAATATTATAAAGTTAAATAATAAGTGTTCATACTACCTGTGAGTGAAGATGTCACTCGAACCTTGAAGTGTCAGCTGGGTATAATGCTGTTATATCGGACCGCCAGCTGGGTATAATGCTGTTATATCGGACCGCCAGCTGGGTATAATGCTGTTATAACAGACCGCGTAAAAAAACGTTCATCCTAAATAATGGATATATTATAATCGTATTTATATCATCCAATCCGCTATTCGTATTGTATTAATAATGCGTACGTTAGAACAATATTTTTGAGTCTGGTTCTGAGAAAACTGGGCATAATGCATGTGCGTAAAGTATCATCCCAGATTAGCCTGTGCAGTCCGCACAGGCTAATCAGGGATGACACTTTCCGCCTAAATTGGATTATGCTAAGAAGAGCGGAAAGTGTCGTCCCTGCTTAGCCTGTGCTTGAAGTCATAAACTGGCGCGTGTATTTCAATTATTTCTTCATAAATATATCGTGTTTCATGCATTTGATATCGTTTCAATTACAGGTCCCTGCACAGTTCATTTTCAAATATTGTTAGTCGGCGACACTTCTGAAAATTCTTACAGTATCAAAAGGGCGGATATTTCTGTGGGAGATGTTGTTGCGCGTATGTTGGGTGACTTCCCTTGATGTCTTCATTCAAGCCCAAAGTTGTTCTGAAGATCTTCAAAATATACTTCAACAACTTCATAAGTATTTTCGATGGCTTCTTCGTGTACATGTATTAAATACAGATTTCGTGAGGCATTTTGCTATTTTAGAGACTGAAGCAGACAACAGTTTTGTTCAGAATAATTTATGCAAATTTAATCAATGAAATACAACACATGCTTGTTTTACCGTTCATTTATATATATATATTAAACATTAATTGTAAACATTTACACGCAAATTTTAAGAATAATTAACACAATATTCATTGTTAAATAAATACATACAAGATATGCTTGTTTACTATTTTACATATATTTATAATATTTATTGCAAACAGTCTACATACAAATTTCAAAAAAGCAATTCCGATCTATTAATATCGATCACCAACCTAATGCCCAATATGATTTAAACGTAGGCATTGACTATTGATAAAAAAAGTAAAGTTAACACGATATGCAATTAAAATCAATTTGTTAAAGAGTTGTATGACCCAAGAATGAATCAAACAAAAATAAGTAAATAATCACTTGAAACAAATGTAAAAAGACATGTTCATTTAACAAGTGGACAATAATGTGTTCTATTCTATTAAAGTATAGAAACTAACCAAAAACACTTTGTGGAACACACACATCAACAGAATTGTAGCGACAAGGGTACGAAACAATTTGCACAAGAACAACGATGAAATGCGTATTATTTATTGACTTCATTGACTTCTGTTTGAAACGCCTACACATATGGGCTTCATGCCTCTATGTTCAATAAAAACACAATTCGCACCAATCTCTGCATATAATTTTCCAAAAATAGTATCTTATTACTGTAATGTACATGGATAAAACTTATGTTTAATATGTAAAATGCAATGCCTGAAGATAAATGCAATGTCTGAAGAAAAATACAATTAATTGAGCTAGTTATATGACACTGATGAGCTATTTGGAAACAAACCACCTGCAAACCGCATACATATTAATACAGTACAATTGCAATAACTCGAGCTGGCGATTTCTCGAAAACTGGCGATAACTCGAGCATTTAAGGAAGTCCCTAGCATTTTCCTTAATTTCTAAATAAAAATACCCGCAATAACTCAAACATGCGATTTCGATAACTTGAGGACGTGTGCCGGTCCCTGAAAGGCATTTCACACCTAATTAACTGGCAATTATTCGAGGACACTTTCTTGTCTGGTCGGTGCTTAAAATACCCGAGTTGTGAAAACAGCGCAATCAAGCAGACAAAAGGCGCTCGATTAGGTGTGGAGTTAGTCGCAGTTTGAGAAACACTGCAAATTTTCATCCTTTGAAATGCATATCAAAGCTACACAGTTTTAATTATAATTTAATAATTACCAGCAATCGATAATTATGATAAAATGTATGGTATAAAACAGAGCGTATCAGATAATTTTTCATGTGCATGTACGTACCTTGTGTTCTATTTTAATTATGCTACATGTACATTGAATATTGATTGAATATTTTGATTATGTATGTGTTTTGTATGTATGTTGATTAAATTTAATGAATTTACGATCATCCTTATTGTTAAGTTTATTATACTGTAACCTTAAGCTATTTTTACAAAGCCTTTTCTTTCTCTAGCACCGTCTTACATGTTAGGGGGCAGGGGATATATTTTTGACCAAATTTCGAGTTCCGCAAGGCCGCAAACAGTCAAATCCATTTCATCAAAACAGAAAGTGACACAAGGAAGCCTTTTTGTGTCAGTGTCATAACATAGGCAATATACATTGAAAATACAACCAAAGACAAGGCTGGCTTCTTCACTTGTGAAACTATGGCCCTTGATCTTTCCCCCCACCCACCTCATTTTTAATGAAAAATTGAGAAATTTGACCCATTTCATGGCATGCACAGAACATTCAAACAGAATGCAATCCTAGTTTTGGCTACATTACTCATTAATTTCATCCCTGTGCTTTGTTTATTTACCTAGGAAGATTCAAAATTTCCTTGCTAGGGAGCTGTGGCTAGTTTTTTTGTTTTTTTCCCCAAAATTTTGACACATTCTTTCTGCAACCTAACACAAGAAATACATCTTATAAATACCGAATTGATTTTTAAAGACCATAGGTAACACCTACCCTAAAGATATGTAATTTTCATGGACCCCCCTTTCACTGATATATCCCCTGCCACCTTAATAAAGCGTTTGCGGTCAGAGTTAAGCATCGTTGCGGATCCATGGTCTAGTGGTAACACACTGGCTTCACAATCCAGAGATCGCTGGTTCGATCCCCCGCTGCACCTAACCTACTAACTCGTCTTTCGCATGAGACGTTAAACCGAGGTGCAGTGTACTAGGTGCTATACACCGGGCACTAAAAGACCCAGGGTCACCTCTGGAACGGGGTGTCTCCTGTATCTTGCACTTTCCCCCGTAACCAACTAACACGTCTTTCTGGGGGCGATGGCCATATGGGAGACAATCCCGGTGCACTCGATAAAAAATAAGGAAAAAAAAAAAGAAAAAAAGTTAAGCATCATAAACCGAGACAGTGAAAACAAATAATACCATGGATTACTCGAAACCTGCGATTACTCGAGCATCGAGGTCAGTCCCGTGCTTCCTCGAGTTATCGCAGTTTTACTGTATCTACATTTCCAAAGATAAAAACACGACATGATATAGTAATTAATTAAATTATCGTTTTTAAATCTGTATTCTGACGATCAGTGCTAATGAAAAGCCTCAACTGGAAAAATACACGATAAATCATTGATTAATTATTATATTTACATGAAACAGATGTATGCACAGCAGGTCGTAAATATTGAAAAGTTGTGTATGATTTCATCGACATTCCGCCAATACAGTAAAGTACATCCGAAAGCCTGGCTGTCAATCACCGCATTGCATGCACAATCTGTAATGACTGTTTCAAATTAAATGTCTGATGCATCATACCAAGCATCCATCATTTGCAATAATACATTCACTGCAAGAAGTTTGCTTTGATTGCCAATCCAATTTGCATTCCGAATGTCAGAATTTCTGCGGATATTTAATAGAAAAGACGCGACATCAATTTTGTATACAAAATTGTTTTTCTTTAACTCTGATATTCAAATGAAACTGCAAATTCGTTCTACCCAGTGTAGATTCACGTCATACAATGCACGTGACGAAACGTGCTCTTGACGAACTGCGTTGCATGCTCTTGCGAAACTGACTGGACATTTTCTGGGAGACACGTGGGCTAATAAATGTGCCAGTAGTTAACCCATTTATGCCTAGTTGACTCTCCCATCCTTCTAAACTTGATCAATTTATTTCCAAAAATTAGGGTTGTCTAGTATACTTATTTCTATATTTAGAATATTTCTTACAGAAATTCCTTTAAGCAAACAGCGAAGACCCTGATGAGACGCCGCATCATGCGTGACTTTCAAATATTAAACGATCAATTCATAAGTCGAAAAAATCTAAGTTTATCAAAATCCCGATCAGAAAAACAACACTTTTATATGTTTTATCTAACGCTGTCAACCGATAAATCCAGCATTCAATTTTGGCAACATTGTCTAAAGCCAATGTAGGCCTTATCACGTAAGCTCATGTATGAACATGTGCTCTGTTGTGGATTGTTACCGACCTAAATGAGAATGCTATATAAATATATGTTATGGATATGCAACTTATAAAACTCCATTTTGTAATAGTATTCAATAAATTTTAATGATTTCAAGTTTCAAGTTTATTTGAACATAAAATCCAGAATGTCAAAAGCCCAAGTGGACAAATTAAGCGTACAGTGTTTACAGAGTAAATTATCATGATTATACAAAGTAATAATACGTACAATTGCAACAATACATATATTAATATTTTTTTACATAAACTAGGTCTTAATATGAAATTAAAGTGACTAAACAGATAAAGGCGTGAGCGTCACAGAAGAAGTCTTAGGTTGTACACCTGCTACCTGCTTCATAAATATTCGTGTTCATGAATGCAAATCGAAAATATATACACATTACCGGGATGAAAATGTTGATTATCGTCTGTTCGTTCCTTTAAGACAAGTTACATAATGACTGGATAATGGAAAAATATGTAACAAAACACATTACACTAACCGTATTTTTATTACCACAATGGTCGTCACCGCTATGCGAAGCATCAGGTACTTAAACCTGTTTTAAGGGGTTTAAGACAGCATAAGACAGGTAAATCGTTTACTGTGGTTATACAGCTTTCTACACACGTGCAGTGCATTAGCTTGTTGATTTCTTTAATGCTTCCCTAATTGATACATTGATTATTATTACTACGACCGAATCGGTTGCAACCCCAAATTCCAGGATAAATATTTCGTAACACCAACGCTAATGTTCTAAACATTCGGGAAATACAATAATTCTCTTTAACTGATTAAATTTACCCATGTATGCCTAGCGTCTAGAAAAAAAGCCTTGTCAAACAGCGCAGACCCAGATGAGACGCCGCATGATGCGTCGTCTCATCTGGGTCTGCGCTGTTTGCTTAAAGGAATTTCTGTAAGAAACATTCTAAATATAGAAATAATTATACTAGACATCCCTAATTTTGGAAATAAATTGATCCAATTTAGAAGGATGGGAGAGTCCACTAGACATAATTGGGTTAAATTTGTATCCGCTTTCTGAGTCGTTGATACTGTTTGTCTCTCAATAATGTACCCGCTAAATCTCGTGTCTGAATAAAGGTGCGTTGTTTGCCGTTTTCAAGAATATAAATAAAAGCTAAAAAAGTACATATTTTAACGCCTAGCGTTATTGAAAATTAGATGGATTCATGCTAAAAGAGTATTTATGTGGTAAATTTAGCCTTGGTGTTTGCAGATCGTTCTGACCGGTGTGCCATATTGGTCAGAAAGAGAAAACAATTTATCAGCATCAGTGCTAATATCGCTTATTTCTGACTTCGGGTCTTCAATCAACATGCATCCCTCTCCCTGTAGATCTTCTCAGGTTGAATATTGGTCGACAACAGGACTCTGAGTGTAAAGACTTCGCTCCAACAACACGATAATTGATAAGAGCATACAAGTTAGGAATAAAGAAACTGTAACTCTGTTAAAGTCGAAACGGATTACGAAACTTTCTCCGAAATTCTGGATAAACTACATTATCATTAAACAACACATACATAATATACAAACATTATTAAAGCAGCATTATAACATTTAATTATGATGGAGCAGATTATCAACGACTAAATGAACGCAAGTTAATGCAAGGAAGGTAATAACAAGTCAAATAACTTCCAAAAATATGTTAATCGAGAGTTTTGTCACAAGTCATAAAGGTAACACATAGTTGAACATCGATTTTTATATACTTCTTGCAGTGCAAAACAGAATTGAAAGCACCAAATTTAATTAACGACGAAGTTACTCGTTTTATTTTCGTCGAAATTGAAATATCTGGTTTCTTTCGGTTGAGATTGTTTTTTATACTTCTATATCCATAACACTGCATATTGATTTTGCTTCATAACTTGGTCAACCTATTTTTTTATTACCGGATGTTAACGGTTTAGCGATACGATAAATTTTAAAACGTATAATCAGGTTATTCCAGCCCGACCCTTTTGTTTGTAAACTGCTGCACTACTTGTGCATTCATACCGTAGGTACTTATTGGTAGTAATATGCGCAATTTAAGATAGTTTTTATAGTCGATCTCAAGGAAGTTAGTGGCATTTACCGTTATACAACAATCATTGCTTGTCAGCAAAGGTTATTGGTAATACAATCGCGAATCAACTTAAAATTCAGTTACAGACTTTGGCATGTTTAACCCAGTGCTCCTGCGTCAGAACATGTGCCTCGTATGAGATTACGATAAAGTTTACATGTATTGATGAACATATTTGTTTTATGCATTTATTGTACACATGATCAGGAGAAAAATTCTAGTTCACTATTCATTTATTTCAGACCGATATTTCCACCGATTCAAGACAATACACACATAACAATTAAAGGGGCCTTTTCACAGATTTTGGCATTTTTTTAACTTATTCATTAAATGCTTTATATTGATAAATGTAAACATAGGATCATAAAGCTCCAGTAAAAAATCAAGAAAAAAAATTAAAAAAGTTAAAGAACATTGCCCGGAGCAGGCTTCGAACCAGTGACCCCTAGAGTCCTGCCAGAGTCCTGAAGTAAAAACGCTTTAGCCTACTGAGCTATTCCGCCGAGTACACATTATTGACGTATTTTATACCTTATATAAGCAATCTTCGTAGTTTCACAAAATTTAACGACAAAAGCAGAACTCTCCAAATTATTCAATCGTTTCGCGTTGCAACGCTTTATAATTTTTCGGTTTTAAAATCGTCAAAAGATGCATATAATGGCTATATTAGAGCATGGTTAATGTTCAGTATTACTGTTTCCTCACAAAAATCATAACTAAAACGAAAACTTACGAATCTGAAACAACTTTTTTCAATTTTGTCAATTTACCAAAGCGTGAAAAGATCCCTTTAAAGCTGCATCATAGCCTTCAAACGGTCTATACAAAACAGTGGCGGCTTAAACCAGTTTAAAGCCACCCAAACATCGCACCTCCAAATGAATCACACAACTACAAATATGCATTCAACTCGTAGCAACGTAGTTCAAATCCGTTTGCGTACTTAAATGATACATAATTACTTCAAACCTAATATTTAACAAGTGACAACGATTGCTTTTTCACATATTTTGGCCTTTTTTTAGTTTGTCATTAAATGCTTTATAATGATAAATGTAAACATTGGATATAAAAAGCTACAGTAAAATATCAAGAATACAATTAGACAAAGAAAAAAGGTCACCCTCAGCAGGGCTCGAACCGCTGACCCTTGGAGTCCTGGAGTAAAACGTAATCTACTTAGACCACACGGCTATCCTTCCAGATGCAATGACGGATGTATTGTATACTAAATATAAGCACTCCTCGTGGTTTAACAAAATATAACGACACCAACAGAACTCTTCAAATTATAAATTCATATCGCGTTGCAACGCTTTATTTTTTTTTAATCGTCAAAAGATGCTTATGATGGCTATTTTAGAGCATGGTAAATGTTCAGGTGTAATGTGTCCTCACAAATATCATAACTAAAACGAAAATTTGCGAATCTGTAACAACTTTTTTCAATTTTGTCAATTTACCCAAACGTGAAAAGGCCTCTGTAATCAGCGATTAAGTTATTGTTTTACTAGAAACGAGAAGACGCTTTCGAGTGACATTGCATTCTGTATGGATGAATGTGATTCCGCGCTTAAGTCGGTTATCGTTGGACAAAGTAAACGTGAAACCCGTTTAGGGAAATCATCTCGGTCACTACAACATATAATTTAGGACAAGCGTGCATTCAAGAGGATACAATTGTTACAAACCATAAAATTGGTCAAAATATGTGTCCTTTGTATATCGCAGTAGATTCTAAAACTTGCTCATCTGAGGAAATTATCTAAGTCGCCAGATACAACTGCAGTTAAATATTTTTAACACACACGTAGTCGCTTTAATTATAAATTGGAATGAAAAAGTGTTAAATTACCTGTCTACATGTACGCAAAGTTCAATAAAAAGGTCACTTAATAACTACCACATCAATATTTGTACATATGTCAATAGCATAAACTATTGTGCGCGGCTAAAGGCCCTCGAAGTACGCGTGTAAATATACAGTATACTTCTTATAATAAAACAAATCATAATTATTATGTCTAAGAAGCAAATAATTTTTAAGCACTGTACGCGCATCTCGTGGAATTCGACCAATGTCAATACGCTCTATTTCACCTTGCATTGTGAAGTCATAAAAAGTTGGGTCGCTATGTTTAATAAAACAACATAATTTTAGCAGAATTATACAAGTAGTCGTGTATGAAAGTTTGTAGATAGTTTTTTTAAGTTTAAGTCAATGAAAAGAGAAAAATAATTTTGACAAAAACTCAATCAAAAGTGTACGTACGTAACTAGCATACAAAAAATGGTTTGTGTTAAAGATTTCCCGGAACTACTATAATGTTATTATTTGGTTGAATTCATATTGGCTTTGTTATTGAGCTGGAGACAGCCGTATTGGCCGTGTTTTTTTCCATATTGGCCGCCTTTTTCTCGTATAAGGCGAGTTTCGAGCTTTATTGGCGAGGCTCAACTTGTATTGGGCGAACAAATTGAACACATTCTCGTCTAATATTATAAAGTTAAATAATAAGTGTTCATACTACCTGTGAGTGAAGATGTCACTCGAACCTTGAAGTGTCAGCTGGGTATAATGCTGTTATATCGGACCGCCAGCTGGGTATAATGCTGTTATATCGGACCGCCAGCTGGGTATAATGCTGTTATAACAGACCGCGTAAAAAAACGTTCATCCTAAATAATGGATATATTATAATCGTATTTATATCATCCAATCCGCTATTCGTATTGTATTAATAATGCGTACGTTAGAACAATATTTTTGAGTCTGGTTCTGAGAAAACTGGGCATAATGCATGTGCGTAAAGTATCATCCCAGATTAGCCTGTGCAGTCCGCACAGGCTAATCAGGGATGACACTTTCCGCCTAAATTGGATTATGCTAAGAAGAGCGGAAAGTGTCGTCCCTGCTTAGCCTGTGCTTGAAGTCATAAACTGGCGCGTGTATTTCAATTATTTCTTCATAAATATATCGTGTTTCATGCATTTGATATCGTTTCAATTACAGGTCCCTGCACAGTTCATTTTCAAATATTGTTAGTCGGCGACACTTCTGAAAATTCTTACAGTATCAAAAGGGCGGATATTTCTGTGGGAGATGTTGTTGCGCGTATGTTGGGTGACTTCCCTTGATGTCTTCATTCAAGCCCAAAGTTGTTCTGAAGATCTTCAAAATATACTTCAACAACTTCATAAGTATTTTCGATGGCTTCTTCGTGTACATGTATTAAATACAGATTTCGTGAGGCATTTTGCTATTTTAGAGACTGAAGCAGACAACAGTTTTGTTCAGAATAATTTATGCAAATTTAATCAATGAAATACAACACATGCTTGTTTTACCGTTCATTTATATATATATATTAAACATTAATTGTAAACATTTACACGCAAATTTTAAGAATAATTAACACAATATTCATTGTTAAATAAATACATACAAGATATGCTTGTTTACTATTTTACATATATTTATAATATTTATTGCAAACAGTCTACATACAAATTTCAAAAAAGCAATTCCGATCTATTAATATCGATCACCAACCTAATGCCCAATATGATTTAAACGTAGGCATTGACTATTGATAAAAAAAGTAAAGTTAACACGATATGCAATTAAAATCAATTTGTTAAAGAGTTGTATGACCCAAGAATGAATCAAACAAAAATAAGTAAATAATCACTTGAAACAAATGTAAAAAGACATGTTCATTTAACAAGTGGACAATAATGTGTTCTATTCTATTAAAGTATAGAAACTAACCAAAAACACTTTGTGGAACACACACATCAACAGAATTGTAGCGACAAGGGTACGAAACAATTTGCACAAGAACAACGATGAAATGCGTATTATTTATTGACTTCATTGACTTCTGTTTGAAACGCCTACACATATGGGCTTCATGCCTCTATGTTCAATAAAAACACAATTCGCACCAATCTCTGCATATAATTTTCCAAAAATAGTATCTTATTACTGTAATGTACATGGATAAAACTTATGTTTAATATGTAAAATGCAATGCCTGAAGATAAATGCAATGTCTGAAGAAAAATACAATTAATTGAGCTAGTTATATGACACTGATGAGCTATTTGGAAACAAACCACCTGCAAACCGCATACATATTAATACAGTACAATTGCAATAACTCGAGCTGGCGATTTCTCGAAAACTGGCGATAACTCGAGCATTTAAGGAAGTCCCTAGCATTTTCCTTTAATTTCTAAATAAAAATACCCGCAATAACTCAAACATGCGATTTCGATAACTTGAGGACGTGTGCCGGTCCCTGAAAGGCATTTCACACCTAATTAACTGGCAATTATTCGAGGACACTTTCTTGTCTGGTCGGTGCTTAAAATACCCGAGTTGTGAAAACAGCGCAATCAAGCAGACAAAAGGCGCTCGATTAGGTGTGGAGTTAGTCGCAGTTTGAGAAACACTGCAAATTTTCATCCTTTGAAATGCATATCAAAGCTACACAGTTTTAATTATAATTTAATAATTACCAGCAATCGATAATTATGATAAAATGTATGGTATAAAACAGAGCGTATCAGATAATTTTTCATGTGCATGTACGTACCTTGTGTTCTATTTTAATTATGCTACATGTACATTGAATATTGATTGAATATTTTGATTATGTATGTGTTTTGTATGTATGTTGATTAAATTTAATGAATTTACGATCATCCTTATTGTTAAGTTTATTATACTGTAACCTTAAGCTATTTTTACAAAGCCTTTTCTTTCTCTAGCACCGTCTTACATGTTAGGGGGCAGGGGATATATTTTTGACCAAATTTCGAGTTCCGCAAGGCCGCAAACAGTCAAATCCATTTCATCAAAACAGAAAGTGACACAAGGAAGCCTTTTTGTGTCAGTGTCATAACATAGGCAATATACATTGAAAATACAACCAAAGACAAGGCTGGCTTCTTCACTTGTGAAACTATGGCCCTTGATCTTTCCCCCCACCCACCTCATTTTTAATGAAAAATTGAGAAATTTGACCCATTTCATGGCATGCACAGAACATTCAAACAGAATGCAATCCTAGTTTTGGCTACATTACTCATTAATTTCATCCCTGTGCTTTGTTTATTTACCTAGGAAGATTCAAAATTTCCTTGCTAGGGAGCTGTGGCTAGTTTTTTTGTTTTTTTCCCCAAAATTTTGACACATTCTTTCTGCAACCTAACACAAGAAATACATCTTATAAATACCGAATTGATTTTTAAAGACCATAGGTAACACCTACCCTAAAGATATGTAATTTTCATGGACCCCCCTTTCACTGATATATCCCCTGCCACCTTAATAAAGCGTTTGCGGTCAGAGTTAAGCATCGTAGCGGATCCATGGTCTAGTGGTAACACACTGGCTTCACAATCCAGAGATCGCTGGTTCGATCCCCCGCTGCACCTAACCTACTAACTCGTCTTTCGCATGAGACGTTAAACCGAGGTGCAGTGTACTAGGTGCTATACACCGGGCACTAAAAGACCCAGGGTCACCTCTGGAACGGGGTGTCTCCTGTATCTTGCACTTTCCCCCGTAACCAACTAACACGTCTTTCTGGGGGCGATGGCCATATGGGAGACAATCCCGGTGCACTCGATAAAAAATAAGGAAAAAAAAAAAGAAAAAAAGTTAAGCATCATAAACCGAGACAGTGAAAACAAATAATACCATGGATTACTCGAAACCTGCGATTACTCGAGCATCGAGGTCAGTCCCGTGCTTCCTCGAGTTATCGCAGTTTTACTGTATCTACATTTCCAAAGATAAAAACACGACATGATATAGTAATTAATTAAATTATCGTTTTTAAATCTGTATTCTGACGATCAGTGCTAATGAAAAGCCTCAACTGGAAAAATACACGATAAATCATTGATTAATTATTATATCCATATTTATTTTCACATGTACATTTTGTCAGACACACAGTTTCCTTCTAGAATTAGACGCCACGCCCCTGCAGTCCAATATGGGGTCATTATCAGAGTTGCAAGTCCAATAAGAGTCAGAGTAATCCAAACCAATACTGCCGGTCCTTCGTTAAACACATGCTCATAATTGTCGACAAGCACGCTCAGCGCATACCACTCAAATATTGATCGACTGTGGTAACAAAACGCTAAAACGTATGCACTTATTTTACAACGCCTATCACCTTTCATACCCAGTTTCTGGAGAATTGAGATGGCGCTTTGGGGCGGTAAAACCATGTCCAAAAAAAGCGCCCGAGCAGCAAAATAATGCAATTTTCCATAGATGCTAAACAAAGCGTAGCTTAAAGTTGCGAGAATATGATGCAGTGTCACCATTTTGTTTTTCTTCCCCAAAAAGAAATTGGCCACAAGGTCCATAATGAGTTCGAATGTGAAAAAGGCAAAGGCAATCTCAACAGCGACAACACTTCCCCAATTTGTTGAATGCACTACGTCCACTCTCAATTCCGAGTCGATAAACGTCGCCCAGAAACCGAATCCGCTGTTAACAAACCCGTTGAAGAAGTCGATGATTCGACAGTTCCACTTATGTTTTTCATCGAGTGCAAATGTGTTAAACAGTGTCACAAACCTTGAACTCAGCACTATCGATAAGAAGTACACGAAACATAGAAACACAAACCAGGAGCAAAATACTTCAGTAAACATGTTTGCAGGTCCCGTAGTTTTATTCAGGCGCACCGTTCAACAAATGAACTAAAATTATACAATAAAGGGTATTTAAAATTAAACACTTTAATTTTAAATCGAAACTATAACTACATTATATTTTCATCAGTCACAAGATAAAATAAAAACAACAGCGTTTGGCAGTCAATAGGACTTGCATTATAAATTAGTTTAAGATAACTGCTTCTTAAATAATAATTTTCGTACACTTCCGGCCATAACTATCACAGCGACGTGACAAGGAAGTGATATATTTCAAACCTCCGAGCAAGTCCGGACTGTGATTTGATAAGTAATAATTGAAATATTAATTTGCTTTACAATTGCCAGCCATTCACGTTTAGCGGAGGGGTTGGGGGGGGGGGGGGGTATGACGAAAAACACATATTGACCGTTTCAATTTTTGCTTATTAGGGCTGCCATAGCACATATTATAACAAGCCTTACATACGACATTTTTTGAACCTTTGTGACAATTGTCTACTCAATATAGAATTTAAATAAAAACATTTAATTTGATAATGAATAATAATGCCAAAATTTTAATTTTTTCTAAATGAAAAGACGTCGCTTTAAAAATGTTGCTTAAATACCACTATCAAAAGATTATTATGCAACTGAATTAATGTTTTTGCAAGACATACGTGTACTTATGTCGGAGTTAAAAAAAATGCATTATTAGGATATGGAATATTTATTGGTACCCTATAATAACGTCCAGAAAAGCGTTTGATTTGTGCTAGTATTGATTTTTTGTTATGGCTTATGCTTTTTATAAAACGTTTTTTTTTTGCTGTTGGTGTTACTGGTGTCCACATTACGAAATTTCGCGGAAATAATTGACCAAAAATCCAATGAATAATAAAAATGTATATTCTGCTTATATATTAGCAGGCTTTAGTGGTAACCGTTTTTCTTCTTAAACATAATTTTTTATCTAAATAGTCTCCACTTCTGTTGTTAAACTTTGTCAATACCAATACTTTGGAACGGTAGTTAGGTAAAAATTACATCATTTGTTATGCCCGTGTCAAAATTCTTGATTGTACTTTCAATTTGTATGTAGACACCTTTTCATGCTTGATGACCCTTACGTCGTGCCCTATGGCGAATGTCTTTTAACATTCGGCGTAATGGTATAATTCATGTGGACATATGCAACATTTTTGTTCGTAAATTGCATGCTGGGTATGTGAATGTTGGTTTGTGCAGCGATACTTATGCAATAGGCGCAGTACATAATGGAATCAAACATTGATGCGTTGATTAAATTAACGCGATGACAAGATATGAGTTTAATCCAAGAACAAAGCAGCATACAATCATGATACTATGATGTCAATTGACAGTCGTTCCGAAATGTTACTGACGACCGCGAAAATGTACGTCGAATAACGGAAATGTTATGTCATGGCAGAAGTTGCGCTCTTTTGACATAATTCTCTGATCCGTTGTTTTGAAAGGCTAAAGTAAAGTGTTGGTGTATGTCAGAGTTTATTTACAGGTCATCGCTGAGTCTTCACGACTTCCTTATGTGCTGACCTTGACAAGTTAAGTATCTACTTAAGCACTTAAGTAGGGAAACATTTCAGCACTTTCGTCTGGCTGTGTATTTTATAACTTACTATGGCCTGTGTTTCATTTTACTTTTAGATTTAACAAATAATTATTTGTTTTCATCTTCATGTATCAACTAATGTATTTAAAAAAAAGTTTTCCCGTCCGAAGATACTGTTTTGGCGTTATCCATTACATCCCTCCATCCATGTCTGTCGGAAGCCGTTTCTCGGTAACTTGCTTGGCATAGAATGAAGCTTAAAAAGTGATGTTTATTATAGCCCATGCGAGTCGCCCGAGATGCGACTTTGTGTTCGCACGTGAGCCAGGCGGCCGACCGACTCTACCACCGATTGGGAAGATGAGCTATGCGAGAGGCGGTTTATTCCCCTCAACCGTTTCGCGAGCTCAATTATACGTTCGACTGGTCGTCGCCCGGCTTCAGTTGAAAGACCACACCGAGATGGCAGTAAACGTCAAGAATCTCGATATTGAAGACACGGAAACCGTTTCCGACTTAGCGTCTCGGGACCGTGTAGTTTCAGACCCGTTCGCACCGCCGAGACCATGCTTGTGGTTTCTTTCCACTGGCCGGGTGTGTATGCGGCCGGCCGGTAACACTGCCAGCCGCTTCAGCGGCCGAGGTTCATGCCTTTGCAAAGTTGTTCCTTCGACTGGTCGCATCCGCTGGGAGGACCCTAGTCTGGCTCCATCTGTACAAGCGCCCGATGTCAATGATCTCTAACGCCGGTCCGCGACGATAAGCTACTGTACGGGAGACAAGGCACGCCGCGTGAGAAATAAAATCATTTGTGTCTCCTACATAATTATGTAGTAATGCCTTCGTCTCCGCCGATAGGCGTTCGCGGTCATAAGCCGAGACAAACGGTCTCCATGGGTCCCGAGAGAGACAGCCCGTCGATCACGACTCGCGAGCTCAGTAGCCCGACTAGGCCCGCGAGACATCCCCTAAGTGAGTCCCGGCTACAGCCGCCGTTCAGCCGCGCGCCGCGAGAATCAGCCCATAGCTAAGGCTTCGCAAGCTCGGTAGCCCGGCCCGCGCGACCATCCCAACTTGACCTGTTCATATTACATTTATTCTATTTTTCCAAATTTGATAAAACATTTTGTTCTATGATATGTTAATGGAATGTGCTTTATACATTGTAGTTATAGCCTGATAAACATACTACTGATAACTAACAGTTACACGCGCAGGTCTGTGGCTATGGGAGTTCTGCTGTATAAATATGATATACAATGTTCATCGGTAGATAACGTTTCCAGTAAAGATTTGGACTAGGAATAGGCCATACTTCAAACACATGAGCTTCGTTATGTCCTGTATACAATACATGTACAATTTTTTGAGTGCCAATTGCAACTTATCAATATCAAAATCATTATTGGCAGTCACGTTCATGCGTACCCAGTAGGCCTAATGGTCTGAATACTTTACGTATAAAGTGTCATGACTATTCTAAAACAAAGGCAACTAATTTGCAACTGTTTCCCCTTTATCCGAAAAGTGATGTTTTCAACATACTGGACATAAACGTATTTCACCTGCTGCCATACTTTGCCAACTTGAATACGGCTTATAGTTGCATTCTGCTAACTGCTTGTTGCTAACTTACACTTTCACCACGTTTTGTTAAAATTTAAAAGTACACATTTATGACAGTTAAATTATTTGTTATGCAATCGTGAATCGGGAATAATGACCACACAAACATTGAACAGTCGTCAAACATGTTACAACACTCATAAAGTATAAACAAATATACAACAAGCATGTTTGAATTGTCATGATGCATATTAGAATAAGCATCAGTCATAATGTAAATAATCACCATGATTGATGTAATTTATGCTTAAATATAAGTCATTCACTGTTAAATGGGGTTTAATGCATGTGCGTAAAGTGTCGTCCCAGATAAGTATGTGCAATCCGTGCAGACTAATAAGGGACGAATCTTCCGCTTTTCTGATATGTTCTGTTTAAAGAACGTATCTTCTAAGAAAAATTCAGTTAAGGCGAAAAGTGTCGTCCCTGATTAGCCTGTGCGGACTGAATGGTGTAGAAATACTAACGTTTTTTTAACATTTCGATTAATTAATCCCGTACACAGAAATCGAAAAGAGCAAGATATGGTCAAAGTTGACAGAAACGACATAATACAAATATATATTTTACAGATTAAAAAAAGCCTCAAACATGCTTTACTGTATTGTTTATTGCTTGAATTTGCCCTATCCAACATACGGACCCCAATTTTAAAAGTATTGACTATATCAGCAAATGTCTTTGCTATTAGATTGATTTCCAAAAAGTAATCACTCGCTAAAATCTGCATGTATAATATATATATATATATATATATATATATATATATATATATATATATATATATATATATATATATATATGTCATCCCAGACAGTTCATCTCGTGTTCATGATTGGATTGCTATTCAAGCGGACTTGTTCAGAGTTTGGCAATATGAAAATTTTCGTCGATAAATATCATGTCGATGATGTATGGTTACAATGTTTAATAAAATAGTCTGTAGCGACCTTATATCTTGTAAAGTTTCAATTATCTCCAATACACATTATTTATTATCGACTTAAAATATTTAACAAAAAAGTAAAGGTAAAGGTCTTTTTTATTATAGTGTCACCCCTATTGAAAGGGCCAGCCAATTTGAGTGATGAGACACTGTTTGCGTGTATACCATCTACCTCCCATCTTCTATCACAATGCCAGGCGCCAGGCAGATAGAAGTCGGTAACCATTCATTTTTAACGAGCTCGCGGCTCACGAACCGGCCATATCGGAACAAGTCCATAACAAACAGCCATCCTTCGACAAAAGCTCTCCATGAAGCTCGAACCTTCGACCTCCCGATCCCGAGGCGGATGCCTTATCCACTAGGCCACGGCGACCGGTACTTATGTTACATTTTAAAATGTTGCTTTCTTGAGAATATACTGAACGAAATATGAATTTTGAACAAGGGCAGCTATGAACTTTTCAAAAAAAAAGTATGCATCTGCCTGAAGTCTTACAAACGTGAGGTGCGCTTATGAATATAACAGGAAATACAATCACATCAGAATTTGATTTTTAGTTCACCTTTACAACTATCCTTTTTTCTTATTTAAAATTATATGCAACCTTTAAGCAAACGAGGCACCGGTACTTAAAGGCGTACTTTTAACAGAGCTTACTCAGTCATAAATATTACGATTCGCTTAGCGCTGCTGTCGATCGCACGGACATGAAACAGAGCGACGTGAACCAGGAACAAAATACTTCTGAAAACATGTCTTTAAATATGTGCGTGCAGGTTGCTAAAAATTAACTTTATTTTTTTAGGTAAAATTACTTTATGAACGTGCACATATATACTTTCAAATATTACGATAAATAAAAAATATCGATCATACTAAGGCAAGATCTTTTAAGGAATTCAGTAATAAATAACATTATACATGCCATAAGTTGCATAGTGATTTTGGAAAAGTTAAATAAATATGCCTTAGGTTAAAACCTGTCACAGTGACACAGTATGTAAACTAAATGCGCAGTTTTACGACTTGTTTGATAAAACTTAAAATAATCTTCTAAATGTTTTTTGTCAAATAGATGTAAGCCCTACGAACAAGTTTCGTACTACACAATAAACAATGTTTATGATGACTGTGATACAAGTAATTATTGTTGCTTAATTGAACAAAATACATAAATACGTAGTTTTCAAATTATCTTTATTTGTTAGGATCTATTATTTTTGTTCTGTGATTTACGAAAGCTGTGTCCTGTTCGTGTCCCTGTCATAGAGGTTTATTCACGACTAACGATTATCTTTCTTGAATAGATTAACCGTAAGTAGTGATTTGTTTTCTTAAAATTAAGTCTTAATAGCGAAAAATTAAAAGAAATAAATCAGTTTATTTTATGCTTTCCGGTGGTTTATAGAGAAATATCAGTGAAATAAAACTGGTATTTCACTGTGAAATGACGTCATTTTTTCGACGAAATAACGTCATAAATCCAGAGAAATTATCCAATTGAACTCTTTTAAAATGTAAATAAACGGTTAAAAAAGCATAAAATAAATAGAAAATAAATTTGTTGGATTCGATGGAATATCGATTTTAATTCACTTGTGATCATCAAAAATACATATTTTCACTCGTGGCTGCGCCTCTCGTGAAAATATTATTTTATATGATCACTCGTGAAATATAATCGATATTCCATCGAATTCAACAAATATCCTCTATGTATTAACCATATGGTACACTAGAAAAGATTGAGACTGAATCACAACGATTAATTTTCGCAAACTTTAGATATGAATGATTTATTTATGCAAAATAATGCTTCACGCAACGGCAGATATGAACTTTTCAATAAAATAGTTTGTTTCGACTTAAAATCTTACACAGTTTCGCTACTGAGTATCTATAGAATGATTTCAGTTAAATACACATGTATTTCCGACTTAACCGTTTTAAGTAACTTAAAATGAAACTTGCGTTAACTAGGAATATACTGATAGACATTTTTAACAAGGGCAGCTAGGCACTTTTCAATAAAAAGTATACCTCGGCTTGAAATCTTACATAAGTGCGCAAATGAATATATTCGGATATAAAGTAACATAAGACGTAGATTTTTATTTCACCATTACAATTATTATTGTTTCCTTCCTTAAAGATATATGTTAATGAGATACTTAAAGGTGTACTTTGTACAGCGCTAACTCAGCCTTAAATCTTACGATTTGTCGCATAATATTGATGCATAGAAACATCTCATGTATGTAGTATCATAATATAACTTAAAATATTAAAGCTGTAATAAAATATCTAACAATTGATTCATGTTTCACTTCCCTTAAAATATACTCAGCGAAGGCATACACTCATGTTTATTAGTAGTCCAAATAATAAGACGTAATCAACCGATTCTTATGACCTCATATTCATAGGAGTTGTCGAGGACTCTAGATCATAAGATGGACTCAATATACGCTCCGTGGAGATGTTTAGTAGGATTAAGCTGACGTACTCGCTCAAGTATCGCGCGCTATCCCATATAACAGAGGGTCGCGAGATAACAGAGATCTCCCACAGTCTTAAATCTATGTTTCCGATTGGTATCAGGTACATGTTGTTATTTTGGATCTATATAAAAACCCTAGGACCGCGTCTCGCTTTTCTGGGACAACCCAGATCCACCCTACAAATACAGTGACCAATACAAGCAAATACGTCCCAGTTTAATAGCTTACTCATACTAATATCTTCAAACACAACGATAATAACACATACTTTTTTATTAATTTAATTGTATTACATTAATAAATATTATGTAAAACAAAATTAAATTAAATTTAAAAGGCATAACCTATACCACTGCAAAATACTACATGTATACGCTAAATCTCGGATTTGTTATGAAATGCAATATGATTTTTAATATGTTTACATGTACATTTTGTCAGACATAAATCTTCCTTCTAGAATAAGACGCCATGCCCCTGCAGTCCAATATGGGGTCATTATCAGAGTTAAAAGTCCAATTAGGGTCAGATTAATCCAAACCAAGACTGCCGGTCCTTCATTTAACACGTGTTCGTAGTTGTCGAAAAACACGCTAAGCGCATACCACTCACATAGTGATCGACTGTGGTAACAAAACGCTAAAACGTATGTACACATTTTACTGGGCTTACTATTTCGCATACCCAATTGCTGGAGATTTGAAAAGACGCTTTGAGGTAATAAAACCATGTCCAAAAGTAGCAGCCGTGCTGCAAAGTAATGGCATTGTCCATGGTAGCTAAACAATGCGTAGCTGAAAGTGGTAATACTATGATGCAGCGTCACCATTTTGTTTCTCTTTCCCAAAAATACATTTGCTACAAGGTCCATAGTGACTTCGAATGTGAAAAAGGCAAAGGCAATGTCAACAGCGACAACACTTCCCCAATTTGTTGAATGCACTACGTCCACTCTCAGTTCCGAGTCGATGAACGTCGCCCAGAAACCGAACCCGCTGTTCACAAACCCGTTGACGAAGTCGATGATTCGACAGTTCCACTTATGTTTTTCATCGAGTGCAAATGTGTTAAACGGTGTCACAAACGTTGCACTCAGCACTGTCGATAGGAAGTACACGAAACATAGAAACACAAACCAGGAGCAAAATACTTCAGTAAACATGTTTGCAGGTCCCGTAGTTTTATTCAGGCGCACCGTTCAACAAATGAACTAAAATGATACAATCAGGGGTATTTAAAATTTAACACATAATTTCAAATCGAAATTATAACTACATTATATCTTCATTAATCACAAAATAAAATAAAAACCTCCGCCCTCTATACCATGAATATGACAACGAATTGACACGGAAGCGATATATTTTGAGCCTCCGGCAAGTCCGAATTTTAATTTGACATTCGTTAATACATTTAGGTTTCGTTCGTTTATAAAGTAAAATTGCGAGTGATTTTCTAAATATTTGAATAACAAATTTTATGTCACATAGTTTTGTCATGTAGGCTTTTGTATATTAGAGTTATTACAACAAAACATATTTGAAGTCTTTCGCCTGAATATATTTTAACCAATTCGAACATTTGTATCTTTGATATAAAAATTAGATGAACACGTTTTAAATTTTAAAAAAATGCATAGAAAGCAATTCGGCAAAGTCATCATATTAAAAGTGGTGCATATATATAGCGCGGAACCACAACATATTATGGTACGGCATACGTAAAAAGCAATACAGCTCTAAGAAATTTATCTAAAGGGACAATAGACCAGTTTCACAATATTGCCACTGTTGCTACTTTTTAATATCATGTGACGCGGCTAATATTGTAATTGTTCCTCGTCTTCAACGCTTAGACTGGCTTTTCGGCTACCGGTATTTATCAACGTACCTTCCGGTTTCAATTCTTAACGGCAGAATATAAGTTTGAAACTGAGCTAGCAATTAGAGCCCTTGCTTTTTCAGTTTATTTTAACATATGGTTGACATTCGATGGTGTCTTTGAACATCCCGTGTTTCCCCAAGTTTTGGTACGCGCTACATTTACTCCCTCAAAACACCCCAGTCCATTCGTCAAATCGAGCATACACGTTGTATTAAAATCGTGGATTTCTTATTTTTGTCGAAAAAATAGCTTGCATTTTTCGTCTATTCTAAAACCCCTTAAGACCACTAAAAATACGCTGGAACGACAGCGTGTAAATTTACCTCAACGTTCAATTCTTATCGTCTCCTTATCGCGTGGTCTCTCGGGGCTAGTGTGGCATCCAATTAGCGGGATAAGCTCTTACTCCTCAGGTGCAACATACCTGCATGGCAAGTAACAGTCCAAGCAGTGGTACATATCTCGTCTTATGTACTTGAAATAACAGCACTGGCGTGACAGTTTGTGTGACAGTTTGACACGACTCCAGTAAAGCACAATGCAAGAAGCAAACTGCAAATTGGGGAATGCTGATAATAAAATAATTCTTCAATTTTAGAACTGCCCGGTAAAGCACCAGTCCCATACAAATGCCGGTTCAGCACGGATCATATCCGGAATGATCCGGCATGTGAACCGCCTAGCTGCTGTGTAGGTCCTGGGGCATCCGGGAATGTCCTTGGCGCTCCGGGAGGCCAACACAGCAGTTTTGGGAAGTTCAAAAACGCCATGTTGATCCATGACGATCCGGGATGATAGCACCGTCTTGGATGATCCATGTAGCTTCCGTGTGGCGTCCGGGGACTGTCGCATAGGGTCCAGGGACAACCGTATTTATGCCTTGGTTGTCCATGTGCGTCCTTGACAGTCCTGGAACACATTTCAGACCCCTGTCCTTCAAGGACTGTGACGGCAGTTGTACTGTTGTATCCTGTGCTACCGACAATGCAACATGGGCGATGAGATGACGCCTGGGGGACAAGCTGATCCTGACGAGATGCCAGCTTCTTCTGCAACAAGCTCAGGTTGAATATAGTATCCTGATTACTACAGCGAAGCTACGACAGAAATAGAAAATTCGCGAACAATATTTATCTAAACCAGTTAAAAGAATGAAAGGAGAACCATCTGGGTCAGACAATGGCTCGCCAGATGACCAGGTCTGGTTGATAACGAAAAACTGATGGGCGAACTGAAGAAAAAAGACGCAAAACACTTCTTTAATATCCTGCACATGGGCTAATAGATATACCAAAAGATCCTCACATGTATTAAGCAAAGAATCAAACCAAAGAAGTTAAACTGCAGGAAGTATCTAAAAGGTTCAATCTTGCAAAGTTTGCTAAAACATTGCGGTACTTAACATCTGTGACAGTCAGTTACCACTGTGGGATTTATGGCTTTGTGGTCGCACATAAGATCATCATTCAGGTCTGCGATGCGTTTGTAGGATTTGCTGAGGAAATAATGCCTTGGGCTTGGACTTAAGCGCAGTTGTAGGTACACGCGCTTCTCACCTAGGTGATCTGGATTTCCCTGTTTCCGGAAGCATGTGAAGTTGGTTGATGGTCACCATACCAAACAGGTGAGTACTCCGACCACGCAAAAAATTGAAAAATTTAAGTTTAAACACAAACAAGCAATAGCTGGAAATACCATTTATGAATCAAACTTCGGCTTAACTTTCTTGAGTGAAGTAAGTAAAAGAGGTAGTGGTGCTGGGACGCACTCCAGGTCCTCACATAATGCAGCCTCAGTTGCGGAAAGACCCCATACTTCGAAATACATAAACGAATGATACTATTTAGTAAAATATGTTTGTTTGGAGAAACAACAACAGCAATTGATTATAAAACTATTTACAGTAGAATAGAAAAGTCAATAATCCATATACTAGTATTTCAATTTAATTACTTCAATTATATCCTTGTTGTTAAATCAAATGTTTACATCCCTATTCTAGGATATATCTTGCTCATTCAGTAAGGTAAAGAAAGATAAACAAACGGAGTGAGTCATTTTTAAAGTCACTTTATATGTCATTTACGGGCCATATCAGCAGTATTTCCCTTAAATGTAGTCGAACGTTTAGGTGAATTAACCATTTAATAAGAACTATAATACAAAAATGATATATTAATAAAAATGCCTTTGTCTTGAGCACCTATTTGATACAAAAACACATGTTTTTCAAAACAGCAATGGGTAATAAGTTAATTAAGTTGAACACATAATACAATATGTCCAGAAACATCACACTATACATTTTATTTTAATTTAATTTGCCTTATGCTGCGGTAAAAATTTAAGGAACTATCACCCAGTAAAAGATTGTGAGAAACATGTATACATACAATTCTTGTTCAACAGCTTTAATTAATAAAAACTCCATTCATATCAATCATTAAATCTTCCCTAAAATGTTTATTGTACAGTTTATGCTCTAGCTTTCACAATTTGAATAAAGTCAGGCTTAAGTGAGGCTCCTCCAACGAGAAAACCGTCAATGTCTGGCTTTTTTCCAAGATCTTTCGCATTAGCGGCAGTCACTGAACCTGGAAAGGAAAAAATATTGAAACTGAGTAGGTATTTCCAGCTTAATTCACGGATATATGTCTTTTTGTGTTTTGCACTGTGAAACTGTGCCATTTAAGAAAAAAGCTCTTGGCTAAGTGTGAAGTTTTGGGCAAATTTTACTGGTTTTAACCACCAAATGTGAATGCTTTGCTTTCAATTGACTGTTGTAGGCAATGTCCATTTTTTTTTTCATTTATGACTTGTTTGTCATGTGTTATGTGTTTTAATGTAGGACATTACGTAGTTTGTCTTAAATAAAGAACATTGAAGTGATCCCTTTTTGATACAACTTGAGTCTTACTTTGTTTATATAAATTTTAATCATTTGGCCATTCACTGAATGTGCAAATGGCAATAATAATAAACAAGAGGGTCATGATGGGCCTGAACAAGTTAAAAGACACTGTTGAAAACTTGACCTGACAGAAATAGGAATTTAGTAATAGAACAAAAAGATAGACATAAAAGAACAAGACATAAGTCAATTTAGCATGGATGCCACAACATTCCACCTGTAGATCAAAACTCTGCTTGTGTCAAACAAAAGCTCGAACAAATCGGACTTTTGACCTCTAAATATGACCATTACATTAAAGCGATGAAAAAGGTGATACATGAGACACTTAGTTTCCTCAAGGTAATCAATAAGACTAGATGTTTTTCAATCAAAATTAGATACTGAACTCTTAGGACAAGGGATAGATTTTACACATGAAATGCTGTGTCAGCATGATCGCCATGAAATTCATGTATGTTATCTTTAAATAGCATGATCGGTGAACAATAGTATAAGAGCAAGGACAAGATGTGGTATGGCAAAAATTCATCATTGACCATTTAAGTGTGACCTTGACCTTTGAGGTTCTGAGACCATTTTTTACTCGACCTCCAATGGCTTGCTATTTCAAAATTCAACAATATATAGAAAAGTTATGCAAGAGAAAAGAATTTTCAAAAAATTTGTTTTACCAAATTGTATGTACTAGTATATCTGTCACCTTGACTTTTGAGGAAGAAAGACAGGTGTTACATGCAACACTTTGTCACATAATGCTTTACATTCCTACAAAGTTCTTCCAAAATCCCAAAGAACATTGCAAATAATTAAGATAAGACAGGAATTTTAAGCTTTTTATGCCCATTTTTTACCTTTACCAACTAAGTACATGTATGCCCTTGCTCTTTGACATAGTGAGATGGGTGCTACATGTTACAGGTCATCTTATGACAGTGGGCATTTGCACAAAGTTATTTTAAAATCAATAGATTTTTGGCAAAGTTATCACTGAAATAGAATATTATGCTCCGACTTGCAGTGCATTGGTTAAATGCCTCCTTCTCCTTTTTCAAGGGAGGGCATAAACAAAATAAAGAATCCAACAACAATAACACACATATGACACACACTCATAAATAAAATCACCATGAATAAAACTGCAGTCAAAGGGGAGTAACTATGCCCATCCTATATTGCATACAAATAAGAGTTGTCTCATATGTTGCATACCACTCAGCTCAATTCATTTCTAGAAAGATTCAGCGGTTTCCATATACATGTATTTGAATTCATTAACTGCCCTGGGTTTTTAACAAACATGACCCAGATTAGAACCTGATCTATTTTGTTAAAAAATGCATTATGAAAAGTCTCACACGACTGAGTTATAATTAAGGCCTCTTGAGTTGAAGTAAGATTTGACCTGGTGACCTTGTATTTGGAACCACTTGACCAAGAGTTTTTCAAGACTTACATATTGTGAAGACAAACATTCAGGCAAAATCACATCAACATTTAGTCAGAAAGGTGGCATCTAGAATGGTAACAAGGTTTTTATAAGATACGAACTGATGACCTAGTTTTTGGACCCACATGATCAAGATTAGAGTTGGGTTAAGATATGTTCCACATTCTACCAAGTTGCATTATAACATTTATTATTTATTATCATACAATATTACTTAAACTCATTTTACATCAGCGAGTCATCAAAAATACAGAATTTTATAGATTTTGATATGCATGACAATATTTTTTATAATGTGCACATAGTTTTTTTAAATTGTTTTTTGGGGTAAACAAATGCATATCATACATTTTACACAATATGATTTCTGTACGGAAAAACTTTTTACTCTTAATAAAAGAGCCAAAACGTTGGAAGGCAATGTCCCATCTGAAAATTCTCTAAAATCATGCAACTTTGGTCCACAACTGATCTTATAAAAATTTCATCACCCCTCCAAGTCTCCAAAATGAAGCCTTATCACCCAAAAATGAGGGCAAATGTTCCTGTATCAAAAAATAAAAAGGGCTAAGCAAGCAAACATCTTTTGTCAAAAGGAGATAAAGCAACATGAGAGTCAATCCATGTTTGTGGACCTTCAGCTTTATCACAAATTCGACTAACAGCACTGCTCCTTTTTGTCAAAGTGATTGCAGCAATGCGCATGGTTAACTTCAGGGTACATAACTCAGTAGAAAGTCCATCCAGTGCAGCTGAACATTTGTATTGTACATTCACACTTCATAGTGATTAAATAACTACAACAATCAACAGCTTGAAAAATATTGTAGCATGCCGGTGGTTTGCCGACAGATAGACTGACCAAAAAAGAGGCAAACATATCAACCTAAAGGCATTTCTTTTTATACCTTATGTGCAGGAAATAATCAACAGCATTACCACAGCTCTGCCTTTCGCCAAGTTAGCAAATGGCAACAAGTTACAAATTTTGCTCAAGAAATTTCCATTTGGCTATGACAATTTCTTCATAAAACCCCACACAACTGATCAAATGTGAAGAATGTATGTGTTGTACAGTAAATATGGATAAAGAAAATGTTGATATCAGGGTAGCTATGTTACCTCCGTATATAATCCTGACACTGCTGGCTACACTAGGGGACACCTTGTCTGCCAGCCACTTCCTAAGTGTGTCATGCACCTCCTGTGCCTGCTCCGGGGAGGCTGTCTTTCCAGTCCCAATGGCCCACACCGGCTCATAGGCTATCACTATGTTCCCCCAGTCGGATTCCTGGATACAGTCTGCAAACAAAAAATGTCTGGTTTGTTATAAATAAAGTAAACCAAGTTGCTATGGGCCACACTGATTTATAGGCTATTTCTATCTGGTTTGTTATAAATAAAGTAAACCAAGTTGCTATGGGCCACACCGATTTATAGGCTATTTCTATCTGGTTTGTTATAAATAAAGTACATGTAAACCAAGTTGCTGTGGGCCAGACTGGTTTAAAGGCTATCAAGTTGTTACCCCAGTCAGATTCCTGGATACAGTCTGGAAACAAAATATGTATGGTTTGTTCAGTTATAAAATAAACCAAGCTGCTAGGGGTCAGACAGGTTTATAGGCTGTTTCTATCTGGTTTGTTTTAAAATAAAGTAAACCAAGTTGATATGGGCCAGACTGGTTTAAAGGCTATAACTATGTTCTCCCATTCTGATTCCTCGATACAGTCTGCAAATGAAAATATTATGTTATAAAGTGAACCAAGTCCCCAAGAGTAAGACTGGTTTCAGGTTATCACTATGTTTGCCTATTTGCATTATTATATACAATCTGGAAATAAATAGAGTATATTTGTAGATGCTTTATCAGTGCTATTGCATTTAAGATTTACATTAGGTCCAATAATGAAACATACGGTAATAACGGCACTGCCAAAATGAGAACCAAAAGCATAATCATTTAAAAAAGTATTCTTAAATCAAATCAAGTATACCGGTAGATAAAATTTTAAAAGGAACCTTTTCATGTATAAAAAAATGACAATATATGTTTTTGCTAGGTAACAGTAATACTGAAAAGTAAACAATGAAGACTTAAAATAAAGATTTAAAGACACAAAACGATTGTATAATTTTAAAAGTTCTGTTGTGATTGTTATATAGTTTGGGATATTATAAAGATTGCTTACATTAGGCTTTAATACTTTCTGTAGAAAGTAGGCACAGCCTGCTGAGAGGTTGAAGTGCTAGTCTTTTACTCCAAGGGTCAGTGGTTTGAGCCCAGGAGTGGAGTGGTTTGAGCCCAGGAGTGGAGTGGTTTGAGCCCAGGAGTGGAGTGGTTTTTAGCCCAGGAGTGGAGTTGTTTGAGCCCAGGAGTGGAGTGGTTTGAGCCCAGGAGTGGAGTGGTTTGAGCCCAGGAGTGGAGTGGTTTGAGCCCAGGAGTGGAGTGGTTTGAGCCCAGGAGTGGAGTGGTTTGAGCCCAGGAGTGGAGTGGTTTGAGCCCAGGAGTGGAGTGGTTTGAGCCCAGGAGTGGAGTGGTTTAGGCCCAGGAGTGGAGTGGTTTGAGCCCAGGAGTGGAGTGGTTTGAGCCCAGGAGTGGAGTGGTTTGAGCCCAGGAGTGGAGTGGTGTGAGCCCAGGAGTGGAGTGGTTTGAGCCCAGAGTGGAGTGGTTTGAGCCCAGGAGTGGAGTGGTTTGAGCCCAGGAGTAGAGTAATTTTTTATGTCTTTAATTTTATTTTTGTTTTATAACAAAACTTTTAAGTTCTGATGTTTACATTTATCAATTAAAAACATCTCACGAAAACACTCAAAATCTGTGAAAATGTCCTTTTAAGGCCCTATCTCACATATATTCTAACTATTCTATTATGCAAACCCTGTCTCTATGGGTCTGACTGTTTCATAAGCTAACCATGTTCTCCAAGTCAGACTCTAGGTGACAGTCGGGAATAAAAATGTTCTTTTATCAAATAAACCCATTCCTCCAACACTGACCTATGATTGCTTGGCTTTTTCTTAAGCAGACAGTCTTATATACTGACCTATTATTGCCTGTGTTTGCCTGAAGCAGACAGTCTTATATACTGACATATGATTGCCTGGGTTTGCCTGAAGCAGACAGTCTCATATACTGACCTATGATTGTCTGGGCTTGCCTGAAGCAGACAGACTCATATACTGACCTATGATTGTCTGGGTTCACCTGAAGCAGACTGTCTTATATACTGACCTATGATTGCCTGTGCTTGCCTGCAGCAGACAGTCTCATATACTGATCTATGATTGCCGGTGTTTGCCTGCAACAGACAGTCTCCTCTACTGACCTATGGATTGCCTGGGTTTGCCTGCAGCAGACAGTCTCATATACTGACCTATGATTGCCTGGGCTTGCCTGAAGCAGACAGTCTCATATACTGACCTATGATTGCCTGGGTTTGCCTGAAGCAGACTGTCTCATATACTGACCTATGATTGCCTGAGTTTGCCTGAAGCAGACAGTCTCATATACTGACATATGATTGCCTGGGCTTGCCTGAAGCTGACAGTCCCATATACTGTCCTGTGATTGTCTGGGTTTGCCTGAAGCAGGCAGTCTTATATACTGACCGATGATTGCCTGTGTTTGCCTGAAGCAGACAGACTGCTATACTTACCTATGATTGATTGGGTTTGTCTGAAGCAGACAGCCTCCTATACTGACCTATGATTGCCTGAGGCAGACAGTCTCATATACTGACCTATGATTGCCTGGGTTTGCCTGAAGCAGACAGACTCCTATACTGACCTATGATTGCCTGGGTTTGCCTGAAGCAGACTGTCTCATATACTGACCTATAATTGTCTGGGTTTGCCTGGTTTGCCTGCAGCAGACAGTCTCATATACTGACATATGATTGCCTGAGTTTGCCTGAAGCAGACTGTCTCATATACTGACCTATGATTGCCTGGGTTTGCCTAAAGCAGACAGTTTTATATACTGACCTATGATTGTCTGGGTTTGCCTGAAGCAGACTGTCTCATATACTGACCTATGATTGCCTGCGTTTGCCTAAAGCAGACAGTTTTATATACTGACCTATGATTGCCTGGGTTTGCCTGAAGCCATAAGTGTTATATACTGACCTGTGATAACCTGGGTTTGCCTAAAGCCGACAGTTTTATATAATGACCTATGATTGCCTGGTTTGCCTGAAGCAGACAGTCTCATATACTGACCTATGATTGCCCAGGTTTGCCTGAAGCAGACAGTCTCATATACTGACCTATGATTGCCTGAAGCAGACAGCCTCCTATACTGACCTATGATTGCCTGGGTTTGCCTGAAGCAGACAGTCTTGTGGAATGACCTATGATTGCATGAAGCAGGCTGCCTCCTATACTGACCTATGATTGCATGAAGCAGACAGCCTCCTATACTGACCTATGATTGCCTGGGTTTGCCTGAAGCAGACAGCCTCAGTGTTGCCAGCTTCTCGCTCGTCTAGCTTTTCCCCGATACATGCAATCACCTTCAGCCCAGACTTCAGTGCAAACTGGGTCTTCTCACCGATAAGCTGCACAGGAAAATAGAAAGGTCATTTAATTGGGCATGCATACTACTGTGCAATACATATTATTTAAAAGAACTTGATCAATTGTTATTGTTGTATTTTTACAAATGTTATATTGTTATTATTTTTAATATCTTCTCTACTATGAGCAGTCATATTAGAAGTTGGCAGAAGTATCAGTCAATCTAAGAAAGGCTAAACATTGTGCTATAAAAAATCAACGCTTACAAAGTTCAACTTCTACTACACAACCTGCAGATCACCAGTCATGTTATATTCCGTACATATATCTCCTCTCAAAATTTAATGTCTTACCAAGGATGGCAAATATTTCATAGTTTTTAACTTATGTTCATTGATTTTGAAGAGTTTCAGTGTTTTTTTTCACCTATAGGGGAATGGTGGCGGGGTCCATCCAAAGGGAAAAAACGCGTTGTTTTTTAGGAAAAGGGGAAAATTATAGGGCTGAAACGATACATTCGAATATTCGAATTACTCGAATACGGCTCTGGACGAATCGTATTCGTTATTCGCCACCTCCCGAACCGAATATTTGACAAATACAAACAACGTGGTTTCGAGTTTAAAAGTTTAATCATCTTAAACCCCTATATTTAAATGTTCTTCTCCTTATTCCAGCATTTTTCATCATGTTAACCCCACCCACTATGTTACACAGTAAGATTATCAACAAAAATGGTGGGCACCGGTTGAATATTTACAACATTGAATTGAAAAATATTTTGATGGTTGTTTAATGTTTATTTAAGTAAATACGAGTGATTTGATGCTCAAACATACACACAAAGAATTAGCAGATAGAATTTATTTTTTGTTTATCTTTACGACAATGATTGTGCAACTTATCAACAAACATGGAGCCTCAAGTTGCATAATTGTTCTACTCAAGGATTTTATTGGTACTACTCATGTTTTCAAAACTGTGTTCAAAGTTTAAGCAGTTCTAGTCAGTGTTTTGTTTTCAAAGTGTTATATTTCATATTTTCAGTATGCAATGATACTCAATTAATCCAATTGACAAATACTCATTGTTTCATACTATATAATGTCGTGTCAAGTTGTCAGTATTACTTTTGTTCATTGAAATTCATATTCGCGAATGAATATTCGTATTTGCCACCATGTAATCGTGATAAGTATCGTATTCCTCACCCAGTGTATTCGTTACAGCCCTAGAAAATTAACTGTTTTAGATGTAATGATATTTATTATATGAATACACATGTATGTAAGTATGTAATATTCACTGCTGAATGTCTCTGTCCTTTTTCTGAAATATATATCAATGATTTTTTCAACATTAGTTTTAGACAGTTCAGCTGTCATGCACAGTTTCAGTTTTCCAAACCAATTTGAGTCTTATTCGGATTTTTTTAATCGATAAAATGGCAAACTTGAGCATTTTTTATCGGAATGTTTTTTTCAACAAATATTGACACAATATAGATACATCAGGCCTTAAGCAATTTAATTTTTTGAGAATTGTTCATGCATTTTTGGGACTCGCATAATTAAAAACTTTGCATCCCCAGAGGTTTTTGTGAGTCCAGGACTCAGGACTCGCATGTAAAAAAAATCACTGTTTATATACTTTGAAAGATGTTAATGAAACAAATTTGAGATATATTTATAATTAGACAGTTTTTTCTAAAAAAAATAAATATTTTTTTTACTTCTGAAGGGGATTTTTTCTACAAAATTGGGGGAAATACATACTCTTTCTTGAGGGGAATGGGGCCAAATATCGGCCCCAAAATTGCCATAAAAAACACTGAGTTTGGTCAATTAAAGAGCTGTTATAACTTAACAAAAATGGATAAAATATCAATTTAAAATGCTTCATTTGATTTGATATTACTTTCATTCCAACAGAGCAGGAAAGTTAAAACATAACTTGAACTACTTGTAGCTAATTCAATGCATAAGAAGATTGGATTTAACATAAATTTCCTAAAAATGGTTGACATGTGAGATAACTTTATATTATTCAGTAATTTTAATGGCTTTACAAAGGATAACAGAGTATTTACTTCTCATCTTGAATTTGTGTTGTACTTCAAATAAAAGGCTGTGTCTTTTAGAATGTGTATGTTTTTTAAGGGATAATGCATAAATAATCACCTGATCAGATTCCCCAAAGACATGCCTGCGTTCTGAATGCCCAAGAATGACCCACTCACACCCTACATCCTTGATCATCTCCGCACTGAAAACAATTAAAATCATGCAGTCTCATTGAAATTCTATCCAACATCAGACAAGGGCAATAAAACTATTTAGTCTACGAAAATATTTCATCAAACACACCGGGCTGATAAAAACAATGTTTAAGACAAAGTGACTAGTTAATTTCATCCACCGCTTAGATTGCGATTATTCAACTTCTTGGCCAATAATTGATTGGCAACTACATATATAGCAGATACTGACCACAATGATTTCACTACATACACATTTGAAACAGTCTGAGACATGACTAACAAGAGATGTGTTCGTCAGATACACAATGTCCCCAATTGCGCCGCTTTGAAATTATGATTACTTTTTTACCTATGACCGTGAAGGATGACCTTGACCTTGAACTTCCACCACTCAAAATGTGCAACTTCATAAGAACGCCACTTTGACTTAAAAAAAAATAAAAAAATTGACCTTTGACCTTGAAAGATGACCTTGACCTTGAACTTCCAATACTCGAAATGTGCAGCTTCATGAGAAAGCCGCTTTGATTTTTTTTTCTGACCTTTGACCTTGAACTTCCACCACTCAAAATGTGCAGCTTCATGAGATACACATGCAATCAAAATATCAAGTTGCTATCTTCAATATTGAAAAAGTTATGGCCAATGTTAAAGTTTTCGGACGGACAGACGCCATATATTTGACATTTGACCTTGAAGGATGACCTTGACCTTCACCTTTCACCACTCAAAATGTTCACCTCCATGAGATACACATGCATGCCAAATATCAAGTTGCTATCTTCAATAGTGAAAAAGTTATGGCCAATGTTAAAGTTTTTTTCAGACGGACGGACAGACTGACTGACATACTGACAGACAATTCAACAGCTATATGCCACCCTACCGGGGGCATAATAAAAGTCTGGTTAATGGATATTAATTACAAATCAAGGAACTAGAAGTATTATTGTTAAATACAAGTTCAATGTTTGGGCAGCAGTGGCGTAGCCAGACCCAAATTTTAGCCGAGGCAGTATCTTAGGTCATTCTAGTGGGGTCTGGGGGCATTCCCCCCTGAAAACATGTTTATACCTAGAACGTCTCGGGTTCGTTTTAAACTTAAAGGCCATTCAAACCACATTTTATACCTAAATTATCAGAATCGTGGACGCTACATACGACCGTTTAGTATCAATAAAGTTGACAAAAAAATCTGCTTCAAATTAATTGTCAATTTTAGATTTTGTTACCATAAACGGTCCAAAATAGACCCAGACCTAGCCGTTAAACACCAGATTCTAGCTCGGTACGTTCCCATGTTCACCATGATTATAGCATCGAAGTGTAAACTGTGACGCTTTGTTTAATATACAGATTTTCTAAATCATTTTGCTGAGCCATTATGGCATCAATTAAGTTATTAAATTGAAATAATTATCTGCCTAAACCAATCGTACTCGATAATCATATTTCTTTGTGGATATCATAGTGCCTAAAATTCATTAAATTGCCTCAATTTCTTATATAGATTTTATTCTTTAACATGAAGTTTCCTTTTTTCCTTTGCTTTGCTCTGCAAATTTAAGCCGAGGCAACTGCCTCTGTGTGCCTCAGTTGGCTACGACGCTGGGCAGACTCTGTTGGCGTATAAATATTAAGAAAACACAACAGATGGCAAAAAAAGAACCTTCAAACACTCCTAACTCTAAACTTAAGCCCATGCACAAAAACATTTCACCAAACACATTGCTATTAACTGTAGTTGTACTTAACATTTTGTCTTCATTTGAAAGTTATTTCAAGACTGACCTGTTATCTCCAGTGAATGCCCCGGAGCCCACTTTATAACAATTCTGAGCAGCCACACCAACTGATGTGTTCACCTTCTGTCTAGTGTAGTCCAGGTAGATGGCAGATGGGGCAACAACCACCTCTGGATTGGAACAACTATATAATTATGTTTGTCAAAACATCATTTATAATTATATTGAAACAGAAGTGTGGTTACTCAAAAAACAAAGTTTTAATGCATGGGCTTAAAATTACAACACTTGCCTTACTGAACTGGCAATTTTGTTCTTAGAGATATAAAGGAGGATCCAATTGTAAGACCAGTTAGTGAATACTTAATTTTGTTCAAGGTGCAAGTGTTGCAATGTGATTAGGCGGTGAATATTAGAATTATTGTACTAAACAACATTTGTAACAGAAGCCAGTTAATTGGTGTAGGATTGGGAGTAATGTGATGACTGAGTGTGAAGCAACGTGTTCATCATCATCATCTTCAGTAATTGCAGCCCTCTAGCTAGAGTATTCTTGCAATATATTTGAAACTGTGCGTATGCAGCAGACAGGTCCAACTTTAAAAAGTCTCTATGTACAAGGTTTAATTAAAACAGGAATCTTGTCTTGAAGGTGTGTGATGCCAGTAACGCCCGGTAAGGACTCGGGTGTCGACAGATCTATCGTGCTCTGTGTGAGGTTGTTGCACAGGATGATGGTGTTTGAAGTTTGTGGGTTCAAGCTATCCACGCAAAGAGTATCAAGGACCATGATCTTGTTGTCATTGTTTCTTATACACTTATAAAATAGGAAATGAATACACAACAAACATCAGCAAATCTACGGCCCCAGGATATGCAGCACTGTCTGATATTAACACTTTGTGTAAACAATAAATGTTAAAATACAACTTTGTTACCTTATGCAGAATCAAAATATTATGGTATGAATGATAACATGTACACAATTCATGTTTATAGTGCATTGTAACCTTGTACTTTACAGTTTACTCACCAACATTTGGATCGACACAGTCCTTATTTATAAAATCAATAATGCCATCAACACCCTTTTTGGTGCCATTCATTTTCCAGTTTCCCCCAACGAAAAACTTTCTTTGAGAAGCCATAGTTAACTTGCAGAAATTCCCTTTATACGAACGTCTAAAAAGTTTCCGGTTGCGACCTTGGCAAATTTTGACAGGTCAAGGTTGCTGCTTGGTTTTAAAAATATTCGCATATCATAATATCATTCAAATTAGCTTTTCTGTGTGTTTATGTACTGCAATTGTAAACAGTTAATTATGAATATTATTTATTAAGTAAAATGGGGTACAGTAATGTATGATTATTTTATAGCAACATGAATTCTAGTATGCGTATCTACGGTGGTCGAAATATTCAGAGCTAGAATTCCCGCAAAATTTGTTTACATAATTGATAATAAGCGCATTGCTAAATAAACTGTGTGTATAAATAGGTGAATTAAAACATTTTAAAATTAGTGTGCTTCTCTGCTAGTTGCAAGATTACATTCCTCATCATTGGCACCAACCTGAGCAGGTAATAGTATCTTTTAGCACGTTTAAGTTTAAAGGGATCAACTCCCCAGTGTTTTTTTTCACATATTGGGGAATGGTGGGGGGGGGGGGGTAAAAATCTCACTCTAAAATGTGTAATGATATTTATTATATGAATACACATGTATGTATGAATATAATATTCACAGCAGAATGTCTCTGGGTTTTTTCTTTAATATTTTTCAATGATTTTTTCAACATTAGTTTCAGACAGTTCATCCTTCATGCACAGTCTCAGGAAAAAAAAAAAGGTCCGTTTTGGGTCGCCAGACTCAGCGATTTTCCTCCTTCTTTATAAAGTACCCGTAAACTGTACTTTCCCAATCGATCGAAAATTCCCAAATTCCCAATCAGCATCTGAAAAAATCCCAATCGGCGTCCGAATTTTTTCTCAAAACGATCGAAAGTTTCATAACAAAACCCAACTTTCGGCGAGCAAACAAAGAAAATCGTATAGTTGTGTGTAACCACGCGCTCGAATAATATCGGGTTTTATTATTCAGCGCGTTCAATCAATAGAGTCGTTACTGTTTCTGGTTCTTTTGTCAGGCAGCCAGCGTACAGTTTTACGTCGGTTTAAACCCTATCGTAGTTTGAAATGCCCTCCAGCACTGCCTCTGTGGAAAGGTTGTTCAGTCTAATGAACAATCTTTGCACGACCAATCGGAACCGTCTATCACAGGACAGATTGACAGCTCTAATGATGCTGTGCAGAGAGGGATGCCAGCAACTGAGTGATGATCAAACATCAAAGATTGTTGAAATTTTCAAAAAAATGAAAGAGAGAGACATTGCTTTATAAGAGATTTAAACAACTGGTAATTGATTTTGTGTCTTCTTTATAATATTTAGTTATTTATATCAACTTTATTACTTTAAGTAATGGTCATTAAGGCATGCCTGCAAATGATTATTTTAATGGGTATGTTCAATTAAGTTTGAACTGTATGATGTATTCAATAAGACCCAAACTTCACGACGCGATTTTCCCAATTTAAGGATTTCACGACTCGATTTTTCCCAATTTTGAGGTTTTCACGACTCAATTTTTCCCAATTGGACCGGTACAGGTACTTTTCCCAATTGGACAAGGAAAATCGCTGAGACTAACTGTTTTTTTTCCAAGGAGACCAGAAACAAACCTTTTTTTATTTTGGCCTCAGTTTTCCTAACCATTTTGAGTCTAATTAGGTTTTTTTTAAACGATAAAATGGCAAATTTGAGGTCTAATTATAAATAAAATGGACCGAATTGGAATGTGTTTATCAACAAATATTGACACAATATAGATACATCAGGCCTTTTCCTGGCCAGTTTTGGAAAAAATGCAATTCATGTGAAAAGTCTACTGATTTGGGAAAAACACATTTAATATAACTCTTTATAATAATTCAAAATCAAATTAATTATATTCATATACTTTGTTAGTTGTTTATGAAATAAATTTGAGATGTATTTATCGTAGGCCAGTTCTTTAGAACTAAAAAAATAAATATATATATATATTATTTTTTATTTTATTTTTTTACTTCTGGAGGGGATTTTTTCAACAAAACTGGGGAAAAATATATTCTCATTTTTTAGGGGAATGGGGCCGAATATCGGCCCCGAAATTGACATAAACAAACACTGAGTCCACATAATCAATGAGACGTGATTTACCGATTACAATGTATATCCACCTTATGTTTATAGGAGTAGCCGGTAGATGTAAGAGCTGTTGAAATTAAGTAGTATACACAATGTTAGTTCATGCTGTTATGGAAAGAATGCAAAAGTATCAATCAGATCAGCAAAAGCAGATGGCATCTACATCATACATTGTCGCAATCTCACTTGCAGGGATGGAAATTAACGGTTGCCGTTCGCCCGGGGCGAGTAATTTTTACGTCGGGCGAATGAATCCCAAAAAAGGGCGAATAGCTTTTTAAAAAGGCCGTTCTGAACAATCGATACATTGCGCGGTATTCCTCAAAAACATTGACACCTCTGGCGTGAAATGGTCTCAGCCAATTAGATCGCGCCGTTCAAAATCTCGAATACCCATAAAGTTGACAGCGTCTTACGTCACGATTTACTACTACTACGATGTTTTCTACAATCCATACATTGCGCGGTATTCATCAATACATTTACCCCTCTGGGGTGAAATGGTCTCAGCCAATTAAATCGCGCCGTTCAAAGCATCGAATACCCATTGAGTTCACAGCGTCTGAGTGACGTCACTATTAACAACTACTACGATGTTTACTATGCTGTAAACTTTTTGTTCGAAATGTTTGTGTAGTAATAAATTTCAATATGTGGCAGTTCATTCAAGGCGTTTCTCAGCCTGGAAAAAACCACGCTGCTGAAAAATATAATCATGAGTATGATCAAAATAAACGTAAGTGCGAATTTCAGATGGTTGGAAACTAGGCCTTGGTTGACAAATGATCAGAGAGCGTCATGAAATGCACATATTGTATTGAACAAGGCATGCAAAATTCTTTTGTAACACAGGTTGCTCCTCATTGAAAATGGACAGCATTAAGAAGCACGAACAATCTGATGGGCACAAGCGTGCCGCGGCTATTGCGTTAGCAAAGAGCAAGCCAAATTACAATTCTCAAGCTGCAAAAACTCTCCATACATTAAATGCTATCATGCGTTGGTAGTGAACAACAGGCCATTATCTGACTTTGAGTGGATGTGTAAATTAGATGACATGAAAAGGATGCAGTTAGGCGAAACCTATAGAAATGGAAAATCTGCTCAAGTTTTTGTGAATGCGATTGTTACAACTCTGTTTGAAAGAATCTCAACAGAAATTTCAAAAAGTAACTTCCTATGCTTTATCGGGGACGGCAGCACGGATGCTGCTACATGTATTCAGGAACAAGAACTCTGGGACTTAAGAACTGCTACTGCTGGTAAAATTGTAACATTTTTTTTAGGAGTGCATAAACTGGAAAAAGCAGATGCGTCAAGCCTTGTTGGTGGAATAAGGCATTTAGTAAGTACAAACATGTCGTTAGAATGGGATGATGTTTCCTCTAAGCTGGTGGCTCTATCTTGCGATGGAGCAAGTGATATGTTAGGATGCAAAGCAGGAGTTTGGGCACTTCTTCAAAAAGAACAGCCATCATTGATTAAAATCCACTGCATGGCCCATCGACTTGAACATTCTCTCAAGGACATGGCAAAGTCTACTTAATTGTATGTGAAAACTGTTGACACTCTACTGCTGGGCCTTTATTTGTTTAACCATTATAGCAGTTTGAATAGATCAATGTTGAACAGGAGTTATGAAGCTTTGAAGACAACTGGGGATGGCCCATTGCTAATGCCTGTGCGTGTTGGAGGAACTCGATGGATAGCACACACCTTGCGAGCAGTGACTAACATAATCGCAGCTAACAAGTTTATAGTTGCACATCTTCAGCAGGTAATAATGGGGTGAATGTAAGATAAACTCATTTATTTAATGCTTTCTGGTGGTTTATACAGGAATATCAGTGAATTAAAACTGATAATTTCACTGTTTCAAACAATGACAATTATCAGTGAAAATTATCGATCATTTACTGTTTACTGTGAAATGACGTCATTTTTTTTTGACGAAATGACGTCGTTATTCCAGCGAAATTCTTTAGTTGAACTCGTTAATGATGCATATAAACAGTGAAAAAAAGCATAAAATAAAAAGAAAATTTGTTGGATTTGGTGGAATATCGATTTTAATTCACTTGTGTTCTTAGAAACTAAATATACTCTTGGCTGCGCCACTCGTGAAAATATTATTTTCTATGATCACTCGTGAATTAAAATCGATAATCCACCGAATCCAACAAATATCCTCTATATAAAAATGGTTATCTTTGAACCTGCAGAAAACATTATGTTAATGTTCTTTAGATACAAAATACATGTGTAATTAGTCGATGCACAATGATTATAATATACATTAAATTTTAAGCTGCACATTTTAAATATCGAATAACGAGTTTCAGTGTATTAAAATTCTCTCTTATCCAGCTGAATGAGATGTCTGAGAAAGTTAGCAGTGATGCGAAGGCTAAAGCTCGAGCTTTCCTCAAGCTATTGCAGTCCAGAAGTGTTGCATACTTCTTGTACTACATGTACCTGCTGGATGTCCTTACTCCCTTGAGCGGGATGTCGAAGATGCTCCAGAACAGACAGTCTGTCCTTGGGGTTCAGCATGCAGAACTCTCTTCAACTATTGATGTCATCAACAAGTACACAGACAGGTAATTTAACTTAACTTTATTTTAACTTTTTTGTGTAAACAAGTAATTATAAACGTGTTAGCATATATCTTAAATGTATTAAAACAAAGTTGATATTCACTCTTTACAGTGATGGTCCTAATCTGAGTAAGGTACAATCACAGGGTCCTGTTTTCAATGATTTGAAGGGTTCTGATGATGAATTTGTATGTGCCAGAAAGCACATGACCCCACTCATTTCCAAGTGTATAGAGAAACAGTTTTCGGAATTCTCTAATCCTGGTGTTGTTCATGCAACTAGAATAGCTGATATAAGTGAATGGCCTAAATCATGGGAGAAGCTTAAAGGTGCAATGTTAAAAAATGGTTTCAGTTGAGTTTAATACTTTTGAAGATAAGTTATTGTTTGTTGTTGTTGTTGTAGTTGCTCCAAATACTAGGAGGCTGATGTGTTCATTCTTTATTTTGTTAACACACTATTTGCACTTTCATTTATAATTAGTATCACAAATGGTTTTAAATATTTGAGTTGACCCAATCAAATTCATTTCAAGTGATTATAATCTTATAATTTAAAAAGCAATCCTGTTCCATAATGAAACATAAAACAAACTAACACAGTCACCAAACCAGTATTCCTCCACATGATGCTGCATTGCATTTTCTAAATCTTATTTATCAATAATAAAACATATAAATTTTGATAGTGTTTTAATAATTTTCAATTTTTACCCTTAAGACTATGGTGACCAGGAGCTTCAGGTGCTATTGCAGCATTTCAGCCCTACTCTAGTCAAGGCTGGAGTAAGACCTGCTGAGGTCAAATAAATAATTTCTTCGAAATAAATTTGAATTAAAAGAAAGGTACTACCGGTAAATGCTAGCCAACAGCTATTAAGCGAAATGACAGTATTTTTTACTTAATTAATTTAGTAAATTTTGGTTTTAATACTTCTCCAGAAAGATTTTTAATTTATGAAATATGAATTGCACCATTTATGTTTAACTTCAGCAACAAGCTGGCTGACTGGATCTCTGTGAATGATGTGATGGCACAAAAATTCCCCAATATCTTACCAGTCATCGACCTCATCTTGTCCATATCACCCTCCAGTGCAGAAGCAGAGAGAGGGTTTTCACAATTAAAGCTATTGAAAACGAGACTAGGAACAAGAATGACCCAGCCATTACTGAATAATCTCTTGTGCATCAATCTCGAGGCTCCAGATGTAGAGCACTTTGACCCAACTGATGCGGTTCACAACTGGAACACTAGTGGGGTTCGCATGAGGAGACCCATGTTTAAGGACAATAAGTCCAAGGAGCAAATACATTCAATGTGGTCAACGTTGATGATGTAGAAAATGAGATTGACAGTGAACTTGAATTTGACTTAGTGTCTAGCGACACGTCAGATTCTGATTCGGATGAATCTGAGGTCTTTCATCGCCTGTTGAGCTTTAACAAACCTATGTAAACTATTAGTAGAGCTGCAACATTTCTTTTTATGTATTAACGTATTAAACCAAATGTGTTTGCGTGAAATTCTCTTTTGATTTATGTATATCATGTGTTTGTGGCAGACTGTGCGATTATTTTCAGTGCCTCAAAATATGGTGCAGTTAAAATTATTGCATTACAGCATGTGTTAAGACTTCAAATAAAAGAACTTACTTAACAAGACAGCTTTGTGTTAATTACAGTGGTCTTGCCTAGAAGGGGTCAACATTTATCTAAAAATGTACATGTAAAAAGTGTGCGTTTAAGGTTTATGATCACATCGTAAGTTTTAACGAAATTGTCAGGTCATGAATAAGTTAAAACAATGTACACAATGTGAAAATTATGTCATTTTATCACCTAGCTGTCTGACCTAACATTGTACATTCATTGAACAACAAAAATGCATATAAAGTATTAGGAAAGTTCTGGGCCTGTAGGTTTTTTGCTGGGCAACCTAATTTCAGAAGTTGGTTGCACGTCTGGGCAACCAGCCATATAAAGTTAGTTTCCATCCCTGACTTGATTATTATGCGATGGGTGGTGCAAGGTCAAGAGAGAGATTTGAAATGATAGGATAAATAGAAGAGATTTTATAGTTTTAAGTATAGAGATAGTAAAAACTTCACAATGATTTCAATTGAAGCAGAATCCTGCATTTTAATGCAAGCAAGTTGCAATTTTCTCATTTTTGATTCCTGCAAAAAAATAGCCTTGCATCGTTTTGACACATTTGTTTTCCACAATCCAACTTGAAAAAAGGACCAGAAGTGATCATTTATGGAAATAATAAAGCTTGTGAAAATGTAAAAATTCATTATTATGATAAATAAGCTAATACAAAATACACATGTATTGAGAAGATTGCAAGTTACTTCAGTATTTTGACCATAATCATTTTTATTTTGACCCCTTAAGTTTGAGACCGTGGGTCATTTTGACTCCTGGTTTTCAAAATCTATTGAAATCTCTGAGTTTAGCCAGCTTCATTTTCAACTCTTCAACCAAGACCTCTCCGGTCACGGTAGCCACGGCCGGCACAGCAATGGGAATCACTATGGTTTACTTGGAGCTTGGCAACTAACAGTGATTAGAAGGTGAGTGAGGAAAGCCCCTGCTTGAAGGATTACTGTTGCAGGGAGGTGATTTCAAACGGGTACAGTGTGTGGGAAGAATGAATTATTGTAGTACGATATGGATGTAGACTGCTAGTGGTACTTCTTGTTATGATCCTTAGGGCAGCTTGGGGCTTGTATAAGGTAACAGTTGGCTGGCAGTGGTCTAGCTAGGCTCAAAATTTAGGGAGAAGTCACTTCTCCCTAAAGCCAAAATAGGGAGAATTGGTAACATATTTGGGAGAAATGGTACATTTGCATCATAGAACTTAGTTTTACGTATATTTTGCAGCAACTTAACAGAGAAGTGGTTTCTGTTCAGCTTTCAATAAACTCTTCACTTGTTTTAGACAATAAGACATGTACAGTTAAGTGTATAAAACCAACATTTTCCTTATTTCTCATTGATTGTTGATTATGATTGTTCTTAGGATTGCTTCTTTTCCTGAACAGGTGTATCAAATGAACTTCAATTGTAATCATTTAAAATCTCATTTTACAGCAGAGATTCCATATCTGACCTGTAAATGAGCCCCATATTTATTGCCAATGCTACATGTAGGTTACATCTTCCCATTTGATCATTCCTTAGCATTGTTTTAATGGGCCATTTAACATTGCTGAATCATAGTTATTGGTAGCCAGCAGAAGGCAATTAATCAAGGCATCATCTATTAACAATTTCAAGAAGTGTAATAGCTCCAGACTGTTCTTTTGAATGTTCAACTTTGCATGACCTGTACATGGGGCACTAATGGCTGAGAATCTTGTGTCCAATTCTCCACAAATTGATTTTAATCGGTCAATGTCTGGCACAAAGTAAATCATAAAAAGGAGGAGAAGTCACTTCCCATTCATGAAATTAATGTGCGAAGTGAAGATTAATTTGGCGAAGAAATCGCCCATTTCGCCCACTCGAGAGACCCCTGGCTGGAATATCTACCAGGTCATTGGCGATTTTATACAGCATGGTGAGTTGCTTGGTCCGTTGTTATTCAAGGGTCTCCCACCCCAAGTGCTTGATCATGGAGGATATGCTGCTGGTGTTGTGGTATCTGTTTTAAGCTCTTTTTGTATTTAAGTTGAACACAAATTGGTGAAAGCTCTAAACAATGGTGTTTACAAATGTTTATATACTTTTCGATATTTCAGAAAACATGAGAAAGATAAGGAACAAGAAATCTGCTGAAACTGAAACTGAAATTTGCAACAATGAAACTAGCTCAATGAAAGAAGAACCTCCACAGAAGAAACGAAAATCAAAATCTAAAAATGATAGTGTTAACATAGAAAACAAAACTACTAAACCTGGCAAAAAAATTGTGACAAACAAAAGTGTCCCTTTGAAATCAAATTCAAGCAACCAAAATGTTCAGTCCCCTCGGTCTCCCCATAACAGCAAAAATTCCTCATCCTTAGAAATGCCAGTGAATTTAATAAAGTCAAACTTTGTAAGAGAAACCTGTATAGCAAATGGAGTAAACGATCCTTTTCAAGAAGATTTGGAAAAGCATGGTTTCCAGAAGGGGACACAGCATCTGAATCTTCCAGCATTTAATTACAGCAGCCATTACAGCGCAAATCTTCAGCATCATCTAGGCAACATACAATATGGAATCAAAAGTAGACTAAAGTTACAGAAGGTTGAGTATTTTTGCTTAAATTTATAATCAACATTATAATTAACAACCAGTGATTTCATCAAATTTAAATGAGTGAAGATTATTTTCAAAACTTGGAGATTTGATGGACGGTTCTTATTTTGACTATAGCTGTAAAAAGAAACAGTGTGTTGTTTGAAATTTTGAATATCGGGTGATCTGCTGGCAACCATGGTTATACTGAAACGATTGCATCACTTAAGCCAACATAATAATAAAACTTCAAAGACATATTGATTTTATTAATTCTATATCAGATTTTAGAAAAGGGTTTCCAAAGTAAAATTTTGTATGAAATTTGATTTCAGGGCTTTACAAAATATAATATATTGGCTTGTTACTAGTTTGAAGTTAAAAGGGTTTTTTATGTGAAAGAAGTGCTGTTTACTTATATGTATTTTATTCAAGAATATCAGGAAATGTTAGTTTTCATATAAGTTTTCTGTTAGTAATAGTTTTATCAAGCATCTCAAATATGTTTAGCACTTTTTATGTTAATACTGCACACTTTGCTCCAGCTAGGCCTAAATGGAAGGTTGCGCTACCCTGCCCTTCTGAAGCCCTGCCCTGCACTTCAGAGGCCCCATCCTGCCCTTTTATTTATAAATCTTTTATTACAACATTGTTATTAAATTAATCCACATTGCAGATGCTTTCTTTGCATGGTTTAATAATAATGGAAAAAATAAATTCTAACAATTATTAATAACATATAAATTCATATTCCAGATAGGACTGCGTGCATGAAAGTGCGCTTTTGACAAAATTCTGTGCTTTGAAAGTGCCCTTTTGACAAATAAGCTCCCCCCCCCCCTGCCCTTTTCAAATCCTAGCTGTGCACACAATTACATGTACTGTGGATGTAAACTTAAGTTCTTACTTAACATGCACTTCACTTTGTTTCCCTCCTATGCTCAAGTGTTTGAAACTTCTTAATGACTTATCTGCAGTCCATCAACAGTCCATTTACCTCACTATGCAGAGAGCTTGAAGTCTACAGAACGGCCAGCCCATTTGACCGGAGAGTTACTGCCCTTGAATGGCACCCTAAGCAAGCAAACCTTCTTGCTGTCGGTTCCAAAGGTGGTGACATTATTTTGTGGAACACAGAAAATGTTGGACAAGATAAAATGATTCAAGGGGTAAGTTGATCTTAAAGGGGCCTTTTCACAGATTTTGGCAGATATCGAAGTTTGTCATTAAATGCTTGATATTGATAAATTTAAACATTGGATCTAAAAAGGTCCAATTAAAAACAAGAATAAAATTAAAGGAAGAAAAAAAGTAACTCTCAACTGGGCTCATGGCACTGCCCCTTGGAGTATAAGTCTAACACATAGACTACTTGGCCATCCATGCTCATACAATGAATGATGTATTTTCTACTTTATATATGCAATCCTTGTAGTTTCACAAAATATAACAACAACAACAGAACTCTCCAAATAATTCAATCGTTTCGATTCGCAACGCTTTATAGTTTGCAGGGTTTTAAAACGTCAAAAGATGCATATACAGAGGGGGTAACAACGTGATAGTCAAGATGGCGACGTCCATACCGAGACGGATATTGTTCGCCATTTTATACCCTTTATTTTTTCTGTTTATTTTTTAAATGACGCTCACTTTCCAGCCATATCAGTAAAAAGGTGATTAGCCTTTATTTCGTATTTAAATTCGCTTTATATCTCGACTACTTCCCGCAAATTTTCTTAGTGGAGCCCTAATTAGGTCCTCCCGCTAAGAAATTTCGCACTGAGTAAAGTCGAGATATAGAGCAAATATTACTATGATATAAAAGCCAATAACTTTCTTCCTAAAACGTCTGGAAAGTGAGCGGAATAAACAAAATAATACAAGTAATACAAGGTATAAATGACGAAAAATACCTGCCTCAGCATGGACGTCGCCATCTTGTTTGTCAAGTGATTACCCCCTCTGATATAATGGTGGATATTTTAGAGCATGGTAAATGTTCAGTATTACTGTTTCCTCACAAATAACATTACTACAACAAAATTTTGCAAATCTGAAACATTTTTTTTTAATTTTGTCAATTTACCAAAACCTGAAAAGGCCCCTTTAACTAAAAAATATTAGAATGTATTTTGTGTATATTTACCTGAGGAGCTTGTATTTTAATTTAATGACATTTTTTTTGAAAATGTCGGGGTTTGATTCAATTTCTTTAAATAAGCATTTTTCTTAACCCTCAAGGTCAGCTTTGATAACTCTTTACAGATATGCTATTTGATGATCATTTATGTAAGTAAAATGATTATAAAAGTAAAATAAATTGTTCTTGTCTGCTGCATATTACATAATATACAAGTTCTCTGCCACTTACTAGTAAAAGATATACATGTATTTAAGTCCTTTATCAAAATAAGCTGAAATTGTCTATGTGTTGTGCCCAGTATACATTTTTAAGGAGATACATTTTTAGCTTATTATAGAATATAAAAGGGCCATCATGATTTGTAATGGCATTGTTCTTGCAGAGCGGAGAGGGTGGGTCATGCCAAGCCCTGAAGTTCTGGCCATGGGACAATAGTAAAGTGTTGACCGCCTCCATAGATGGGACTGTGACCTTGAAGGACCTTGAGACAAATGATCGGCTTACATTGGCCGACACCATGAATTGCCATGAGTAAGTTAACACTGACCCCTGCAGAAACAATTAGTGACATGAGAATAGCATGTACATGTATCTGGCCAAAGAAAAAACAAGAAAACAAAAGTAATGTAAACTTGAGGCATAATTAAAGTACATAGTGTAATGGCTTTTTTTTGCATATATGCAAATTAACACTTGCGTCACATTCCCACTTGCCTCTTGAATTTGCCATCAAAATATTGCTATGGTCAAAAATAATTTCTCAAAATTTGCTGGTCTAGCATCTTCAAGCAATTAATGTTTTAAGAAATGTTACGCCTTTGCGGAAATTACTTAAAAAGACTGTTTGGATTGTAAATGCTGTATAATAATTATGTAGTATCAAGCATCAACCCAATCTGATTGTATTAACCCATTTATGCCAAGTGGACTCTCCCATCCTTCTAAATTGGATCAATTTATTTCCAAAATTAGGGATGTGAAGTATATTTATTTCTATATGAAGAATATTGCATTAAGAAATTCCTTTAAAGCAAACAGTGCAGACCCAGATGAGACGCCGCATTATGCGGCGTCTCATCTGGGTCTACGCTGTTTGCAATGTCCTTTTTTCAGGACGCTAGGCATAAATGGGTTAATGGCACAATCATGATACAACTTGGTCAGGATGTTTATCATCACAATATTTAGTTAGAGTTCAAATCTGGGCCATGTTTTAATTACGTGACTGGATTTTGAGAAGAAAAAGGATACCAGGGAGAATAAAATAAAACAATATCAAACAATCAGTTAAAAAATTCTTAAGCCCTGGGTCAAAAACTCAGTTTATATTACCAATCAAAATCTTTGTAAACTGGCTAAACTTGAACTAGTTTAATGATGTTTATTGCTTGTCATTATTTATCTAAGGGTTGGAAATGAAGCTTTTAAAACATGTTTCTAGTAAGAAAGCCATACAATTTTATTTTATTTTCTAACGGACTTTTGACATGTATTAACTACTTACACATCACAAAGCATATCTGAGAGGTAAAGGGTTAAAATAATTCTTTTGTTCCAGCCATTGGTACTGCAGTGTGGATGTTCTTCAGAGCCAGTACCTGGTGGCTGCAGGCAGAAATAATGGCACTCTACACATGATGTCGTCCGAGGGAAGAATGGTACTGTAGTGCTCTCTTTATTATTTTCAAATACTAGAAACCTTAGTACACAATAAAATCTTAAAATGAATCCTTTGTGTGAAACATATAATGCAATTATTTTCACTCTTTTTTTGCAGACTTAGATCTTTCATACAATTTAATTGTACAAGTCCAAATACTCTAAACAAAGCCTTTTCAGATAACATTTGACTGATTTTTTTAATGAAAATAAAGTTTAGTTTTATAAAGTTCATTTTCATAAATGCACGTTTGATGGAATAACAATGAGTGTGTTCATGCCCCTAACTGTAACACTATCCATATAAGGTATATGAACATCGTCTGCACAAGGACAAGATCACCCACGTAGAGTTCTCGCCCCGGGAACCCTGGCTGCTGTGTACGGCCTCTACGGACCACACCGTACAGCTTTGGGACACGAGGCAGCTCAAAGATCGGAAGAGTGCACTGTGTGTACTCGCGCATGACAAGGCTGTCAATTCAGGTAAGTTATATGATTAATAATTGTTTATTGTTGTGATTAGGCAGCAAGACAGTTTTTCTTAACCCTTTACCACTTAGATATGTATTTTGAAGTATTTGTAGTCCCATAAAAAGTTAAATTTGAAAGACCTTTCTTACTGATAAGCAGCACCCAGCAGAAAACCTGAACAGACTGAGAGTTACTCACAGGCTGTTCTGGTGTTATGCTGTTTTAGGGGTGTCAATTTTCCGGAAATCCGGATTTTAGCCAACCAGGGTCGATATTGAGATCAAAGAAGATCCGATTAGATAATTTTTTTTAGGAGGGGGGGGGGGTAGGGGAAAATTTGTTTGAAAGCGCGATCAATTGAGAACGAAATTTATATATTAGTAAAAGCTTCATCGTCTTTGGGCTCGGTACCGATTTTGCCCGGTATTTTATTTCTTTATTTTGATTGGCTAGCCGATGGCAAGGACATGAACAAAACTCACGGAAAATTGTCGCTACTTTTGGACTTTTTGTCACGTGGTGATTCGGCAGGTCTGATTTATAATATAACACATATATTCACCAGAAATTGCAAGTAGAAATACTATTACATAATACAATTTGAGGGTGCTCAAGGGGGGGGGGGGGGGCATTGCCTTTTATCTCTGTTGGGGACCTGTGTTACCAGACCCCTGGCCTAATTTTCCGGATTCTAAATTTGGGACAATTGACATAGCTGTGTTTTGGCATAGCCATTTTTAGCTCACCTGAGCTGTGCTATGTGAACAGAGGCCACATTTATTGTCCAATCTTCATGAAACTTGGTCAGAACATTTGTCCCATTGATACCTCGACTGAGTTAGAAACCGGGTCATGCTGGTTCAAAAACTAGGTCACTAGGTAAAAAAAAAAAGAAAAACCTTGTGAACACAGTTCAAGTCACATTTGATGCCCAATCTTCATGTAACTTTGTCAAAAGGTTTGTCTAAATGATATGTTGGTTGAGTTCAAAAATGGTTCTGGTCCGTTGAAAAACATGGCTGCCAGGGGGCGGGGCAGTATTGCTTATATGGCTATAGAGAAACCTTGTGAACACTCTAGAATCGCAGTGGTGTAGTGGATGAGGTGTCCGCCAAGTGATCGGGAGTTCGTGGGTTCGCTCCCTACTCTGGGAGCGTTCTCATTATCTCCTCCATAGACACCAAGTACTGGTTCTTCCCAGGAAACGGACTCGATAATGTCCCTTTGCTTATAATACTGAAAAGAGCGGTTGGCAGTAATCAGAGATAGATTGAAGTCACAATTTTTGTCCAATCATCGTGACACTTGGTCAAAACGTTTCATTTTTATCTCGGATGAGTTCGAAAATGGTCAAGATCGGTGAAAAAACATGGCCGCCAGGGGGCGAGGCAGTTTTCCTTATATGGCTATAGTAAAACCTTTTTTAACACTCTAGAGGCCACATTTATTGTCTAATCTTCATGAAATTTGGTCAGAAGATTGGTCTCAATGATATCTTGGATTAGTTCGAAAATGGTTACGTTTGCTTGAAAAACATGGCTGCCAAGGGGCGGGGCATTTTTTCCTAATATGGCAATATATGGCTATAGTAAAAACTTGTGAACACTCTAGAGGCCACATTTATTGTCCAATCTTCATGAAATTTGGTCAGAAGATTGGTCTCAATGATACATGTATCTTGGATGGGTTAGAAAATAGTTACGTTTGCTTGAAAAATATGGCTGTCAAGGGGCGGGGCATTTTTCCTTATATGGCTATATATGGCTATAGTAAATTCTTGTTAACACTCTAGAGGCCACATTTATTGTCCGATCTTCATGAAACTTGGTTAGAAGATTCATCCCAATAATATCATGGACGAGTTCAAAATGGTGCTGGTTGGTTAAAAAACATGGGCGCCAGGGGGCGGGGCATTTTTCCTTATATGGCTATAGTAAAAACTTGTTAACACTTTAGAGGCCACATTTATTTTTCGATCTTCATGAAACTTGGTCAGAAGATTTGTCCTAATGATATCTTGGATGAGTTCGAAAATGGTTTCAGTTGCTAAAAAAACATGGCCACCAGGGGGCAGGGCATTCTTCCTAATATGGCTATATATCATGCTTTAGTAAAACATTGTTAACACTCTAGAGGCCACATTTATTGTCAGATCATCATGACACTTGGTCAGAAGATTAGTCCCAATGATATCTTGAATGAGTTTGAAAATGGTTCCGGTTGGACCTGGTGGAAAAACATGGCCGCCAAGGGGGGCCTGGCATTTTTCCTTATATATAAGCTATGGTTTAACCTTGTTAACACTCTTGTTATTCTTACAATAATGATTCTTTAAATTACAATTTTGAATAACTTTTATTCATTAATGATAGTTAATAACTTATAAATTCATTAATGATAGATCCGGTATATTTTCATTGTATGATAATTCGTAAGAAATGAAATAAATGCTTTAAACTCTCTGTAAGTGTGGATACAGATAGTTTGCATCAGTGGTCAGTGCTTATCTTTACCTGGATACTAAGAATAGCAGTGCTCTCATTTGATTGGATGTTTACCTTGCCAGCTACACCTCAAAATCAGGGGACTAGCACATTGTTGGCCTTTTGTAGCGGATCCGTGGTTTAGTGGTTACACACTGGCTTCACAATCCAGAGATCGCTGGTTCGATCCCCCGCTGCACCTAACCTACTAATTCGTCTTTCGCATGAGATGTTAAACCGAGGTGCAGTGTACTAGGTGCTATACACCGGGCACTAAAAAGACCCAGGGTCACCCAGTGTTCTCCGGAAGCACCGGCGGCCGGCGATTTCGCCGGCTACTGACAGTCTAGGCGCCGGCTACTTTCCCAAAAAATATCAATTGGAAACGGCGCAAAAAACGCCCGTTTTAATTCCAGTTGTGACGCGATTTTTCAATTTCGTCTTTCTATTAACTAACCAGATGTTTCTATTCTAATGCGCGTTAATTTTGCGCCGAACAGGAAGAAGCACGGATAAAACCGATCGATAAAGTACACTCCGGTGTTTTCCCCAATTTCTCTCGCTTCTCCGCGGGCAGTGACCTGGAGGGAGATTAAGAAAATCCCGCGATACGCGGCGTTTGCATGATTTTGGACGCGGCGGTTAACGATCGGCAAAATTGATAAGCCAACGCGGCGGCCCTCGGCGTTGGCAACGCGGGGGAAACTCCGCGTTTAACTAGATAACGATCAATTTAACGTTGTTTGACTTCCTGATTTTCAAATAAAATTACATTTATTACAAGTACATACATGTAGTATAATATATACAATTAAAAAAAAACCAAGATAGATCGATCCCGACGTGGTTGTAGAAGTAGTTGTTGTTGTATAGAAAACTCGTTGATTTACGACAAACAAAGCGTCGTCTTTTATCTGATACTTGCCAATTAATACAGGGAACAAAGGGTGGAGTTTAACAGTTAATTGAACACGTGTTTTACGAAAAGTTGAGTCCTGAATGGCCGTAATTACTTGGTCTAAGCTTTGACACAACAAATAAATCTATCTCGGATTTTCCGACAAAGGCCATTTTCCCAACTTTTTGTACAGTTACTAATAATGGCGTCCGCGTGTTTACGAAATTCGAAACACATTCATCTTAAATAACGGTGTCTTGTTGGATAATTACTGGATTTTATTTTTTTATTTCATTTTTTGGTATGCCCAGTAGCACATTGCTAACGCGGTGTTGCGCGGCTGTCACTGATAAGAACGGAAATCGTCTGCATTTACCGACTTGGCTAAAGTAATACACGCCGCGGGAATTAGCGAACGCGGCGTAACGCCGAGCGTTTTATCGAGTTCACCTCGCTTTCCAACGCCGCGTGAACACTTATGCAGATCTCTTTAAATGGACCCGCCATCAAATCTGAGGAGTGCAGCCAACTGCTTTCTGATGCAGCTCTGATCTGGAGAAAGACACATGTAAGGAACCTTCCTCCTATGAAACAACTGCCAAGTGTTGGTGGATCAGCTCACACGGACAACTTTTACCAAACAGTTACAGTGGAGTGTGGAAGTCAGACAGATTTAGAAAGTATGATTTTTTCCATCTTTAATCCGAGATGATTTACCTCATCATACACCTGTCCCCAAATAATTAAATTCTATATGATTTTGCTATTTAGCCTTGTTTGTTTTGCCAATTTGATAAAAACAATTACCTGATCTATTATTTGATTTCACATGTACTGCAGTACCTACATAACATTTAAGATTGCTATATTATCAGCAAGTTTGGAAGTCATCATAAGCAGTTTGTATTTATAACTGGTTCCTATTTCTTCTTTATAAGAAGTTGGTAAACTGTTCAAAAGTAAAAAATGTGTTTCCAATGTCTCTAGTGTTTTTTTATTACTATCAATTCTAGTTATTCAATGCAAAATGTAACATCTTTGAACAATAAGTTTTTTATCAAAGAATATTTAAAGCAGTGGAAGCTTATTCTTGATGCAGCTCAAAACAGATGCATAAAGCTCATACAAGAGCTTTCTGCATAACTTTTTCACTGCATTAAACAGCCTACTACTATCTGAAAGATAACTGCTAAATTTACATAATTTTATGAACAATATCTAGTGGCAATTATAATGTAAACTGAACAGGTAAAGGGTTAAACCAACCAATGTCAATATTTCATAATTTAGAGTAAAATTGACTTTTTTTGTTCACAGAGATGCCACCACTGGGACAATCCCTGGAAGAGGAGGACCTGAAAAAGCTACAGAACGACCTTAACCAGTTTGTCCAAGTGCAGCCTGAGCCAGCCCCACAGTTTGGAGAAGCAGAATACCAAGATGCCCTCCACGCCCTTGGCATGGATGACCAAGGCTCTGGGCTAGATTCTGACTATGGATCTTCAGATTCAGATTATTAAAAAACAGTTGTTGCAATTTCATGTTTCTTTTTTCAAAGTTTGTGAGAGAGTTATTCAATAAATTTCAAATAAATATTTTATTTTCTATGAAAAATGCTAGGTTACTTCAATCTAAGAAAAACTCCCTAGAATGCACCAGATTGCACCATTTCACTCATGTACTTTTAAAAAAATCCTGGGGGAGACCCCCCATACCCCCCTGGCAGGAGGGGATACCCCTCACGCACCTACCCCACTCGCCACTTCGCGGCTCGTGCGCGCGACATGCCGCGTGCTTAGTCACTGGCTACTTTAAAAATATTTCTGGCTACTTTAGATTTTATGGAGAACACTGGTCATCCTGGAACGGGGTGTCTCCTGTATCTTGCACTATCCCCCGTAACCAACTAACACATCTTTCTGGGGGCGATGGCCATATGGGAGACAATCCCGGTGCACTCGATAACAAACAACAACAACAACAACATTGTTGGCCTTTCCCATTGAATTAGTGATTAACTGTGTTTCACTTACTGGGAATGCTAAGTTAGTGGAGTTAGTTTAGTTCTTTTAATTAAGTGTGATTATTAACTAAGTTATAACTAAGGCACAGTGACTTAGTTTTTTTCTCTAAGTGAAAATATTAAGATAGTGATTTAATAAAGAACAAGACCTAGTGAATTTATGCAACAACAAGTAAGTGTTTTTAATAAGTGATGAGTGAACAGAGTGAATTTATTTAATGACAGTTCTCAGCTAGTCTTTTAATTTAAGTGACTTAGTGTGTTGTGATTAACACAATAAGTGATTAAGTGGTTATAAGTGATTTATCAAAGCCGAGGAAATGGATTTAAACTGTTTGTTTTCTTTAAGTGTCTTACATTAGACTTAAGCGAATAATACAATGAAAGCGAGTTCTCAATTATTTGTTTAGTGAAAGTGATGTTTGTGAGTGAATTCAATTGAAGTGATCACGGGTGTTTGTTTATCCTAGTGCTTTATACAGGCATTTGCCTCATACTGAACACAAACTGTTGACCAAGTTTAGACATGAAAGTGTTTAATTGTTTTCGAAACCTTGTTTTAACAATGATTAACTTTTGAAAGTTTATGAACTGTATTTCTATATGAGTTGTTTTTATTGTTTGCATTATTGCTTAAGTATAAATGATAAATGTTTGGAAAGAATAAAAATCATTTAGTCACATTGTTGTTGGTTTTTCTTGTGCCTCAAGCTAGGCTCAGATGAGCCCAAGTAGCTTTCCCTGTCACAGTATGTGATAAATAAATAATAATTTAAATTATTGACTTCATTTTAATTTGGTAGCCGGCATGACGGGTGAAACGCTTAAGTATATAGTGAAAACATGTGAACAGTCTAGAAGACACATTTTTTGCACAATTTTCATGAAATTTTGACATATCTTGGAAGAGATAAAAAATGGTTTATGTCTGTTATAAAAACATGGCCGCTAGGGGGCCATTTGTTGTTCATTCTTCATGAAACTTGGTTAGAACATTTGTTTCATTGATATCTTGGGCTGCAAAGAACAGGTCATTTCTTTTTATCTCAGGTGAGCAGCTTTGGGCCTTTCAGGCCCTCTTGTTACTTTACCTCTGAGTGGGAAAGAGTTTATTGGCAAATGTTTAACCATGTGAACACTCAACCTGTTGTAATTCTGCCTAATTTTCATGTTAGCGAGATAATTTGTTCTAATGATATCTCGAATGAGTTAAAAATTGGTACTGGTCAGTCAAAAAACATGGGTGTGTTTCCTTCATATAGTTTGATTTTTAACCCTTTCTCTCTCAGAAGCAAATCGAAAATGGCTATGTGCAAACAGCATAAAACCAGAACAGTCTGTAAGTAACTTGCAGTCTGTTCAGGTTTTATGCTGTTCATCAGTATCTTTGGGTTGGAAATGAAGCCTTTAAAAAACTAATCTAGTATGAAAGGTCTTTAATTAAATTAAACTTTCTAAGGGACTACAAATGTGTAAAAAACGTATCTAAGTGGTAAAGTTTTAATGTGGATTATTTTGTAAAGTTTTGTATTCTGATACAGGTATGCCTTGCTTGTGATTTCCATGTTATTCAAATTAATATGTTGCAAATTAAAAACATAGCTTTGGGGCATTGTCTTGTTTCTTGCAACATATAATTCAGGCAGAGTAAAAGTTACAGTAATGATCAAGAGGTAGAGCAAGAGGTAGAGATATGAGTGCACCAGTCATACCTGAATAAATGTATAAATCAGATATTAATAAATTGCGTTATTTGTAGCCTATTTCAGCCAGACAGATGGTTGCAGACTGGTTATTACTGATCAGGGCAGGGAGATTCGCGTGTACCAGTCACCCAGTTGGTGTCTTGAGACATGTATACAGCATCCTCACAGGTTCTTTCAGCACATCACACCTTTTAAGGTACATTGCCTGAATATGGGGTAATATTTAAGGATAAACTTGTAGTCTTTTATATATCTTTGAACAGAGAGTAATGATCAAGTGAAAAACGCGAGACTTATATATTATTCTTATAGAATCATGACATATTTCAATTAAATGTTAAGTTTCAGAACACTCATTATTTGTTTCTTTTGATATTGGTATACAGAATTGATATTTGTTGAATGGGTATTGGTTATATATATACATGTACATGTAATCTGTTTTGGTTTCCATGAAAATCTTTCAATTTCTTAGATATGTTCACTAACAGGAAAGTACAAATTCTTAATGTAATGTGTTGCTTTGGCAACAGAAAATAACAGATGAATATGATGTTGATGTTTCTAAAAATAAATTCCTCTGAATATAGGAGGGTATACTGCATTCACCATAGATTTCAATGTTTTTATGTCCCCCACTATAGTAGTGGGGGACATATTGTTTTTGCCCTGTCTGTTGGTCTGTCTGTTGGTCTGTTGGTCTGTTTGCGCCAACTTTAACATTTTGCAATAACTTTTGTTATATTGAAGATAGCAACTTCATATTTGGCATGCATGTGTATCTCATGAAGCTGCACATTTTGAGTGGTAAAAGTTCAAGGTCAAGGTCATCCTTCAAGGTCAGAGGTCAAATATATGTGGCCAAAATCGATCATTCTATGAATACTTTTGCAATATTTAAGATAGCAACTTGATATTTGGCATGCATGTGTATCTCATGGAGCTGCACATTTTGAGTGGTGAAAGGTCAAGGTCAAGGTCATCCTTCAAGGTCAGAGGTCAAATATATGTGGCCCAAATCGCTTATTTTATAAATACTTTTAAAATATTGAAGATAGCAACTTGATATTTGGCACGCATGTGCATCTCATGGAGCTGCACATTTTGAGTGGTGAAAGGTCAAGGTCATCCTTCAAGGTCAGAGGTCAAATATATGTGGCGCAAATTACTTATTTTATGAATACTTTTGCAATATTGAAGATAGCAACTTGATATTTTGCATGCATGTGTATCTCATGGAGCTGCACATTTTGAGTGGTGAAAGGTCAAGGTCAAGGTCATCCTTCACAAGGTCAAGGTCATCCTCATGGTCAAACATCATATTTGTCTGTAGCCATTACATTTAATTTGCCAATAATGTTATTGTACACTTTTCAATGTACAACATTAAAGCTTGCATGGTTTGTACTGTAATGATTTAAAGTTGAGCATTTACAATTATTACTTTCCTACATTAAAAAATATGTAAGTTTTGCCCTTTTTTTCACCTGAAATGTACATAAAATTATTACTACAACTTGCTCCACCCTATGTCAACTGGAATGGATGTGGTTGGGGTAAGGGGCTGATGAGCTCACAATCTTACAAATTCTGTTTCTAGGCGACATGGCACCCTCATCTAGATCTGATAGTGTGTGGTCGGTATCCAGACAAGAACTTCCCTGGTTCAGGCAACGAACCCCGGACCATCGACATCTTTGATGCGCAAGATGGCCGGGTGGTCTCGCAGCTGTACAGTCGAGGGGCGGATGGTCTATGTCCAGTAAGATTTTAAGATGTAGAAATATGTAATGTTCAGAAAAGCGATGTTGTAAACATGATTCATCAAAAAATAGCTGTCAACATTATGACAATTATTGAAATGTTAAGAGGGCCGATTATACCATTATATATTAAGTGTTAAACAAAGCTAAGGTTTGTTCACTTTACATGGAAGTTTTTTGTTTTTTTTAAACACCACATGAAAGATGATAGAACATATACATAGTTAATGCTTGAAATGTTAACGTAAATCTTGACTTACACCTATGTTAATTTTAAAATCCTCGGGTTGAGAATAGATTGTATGGTTCTTAATGGAGCTTAAAAATTATACATAGTCTCAAAGGTTCTTAAATTCAAATTATTTAATATCAATGATGTAAATATATGATTGAATGAAAAGTCAAATACTAGAATACAAATGTACACCTTTTGGTTTTGGAAGCCGTCCCCATACATTTCACCAGCCTGGTCTGCTAAGTTGACTGTCTATCCAAGGTTTATGGGTTTGAATACCAGCTTGGCCTTATATCTTGTGTGAATTCATTTATGCGTTTTTTCCCAACCTCTGAATTAGGAAGGTTGATTGTCAATTGACATGACGCCTTATCTATGATCGCTCCGCCCACTAGAATTGATCCACCAATCAGCGATCGATTAATCAGGCGCACTCGTTAGCAACGACCTGTCCGCCATTTTCTAGACATGCTACATGTTTAGGTTCACTTTTATTCCAACGAGTTTCTTTTGTTTTCCTCTTAAAAACAACGATTAAAAATGGTTAAACAGTGTCAATGGGGATTATGTAACTCGGACAATCAATATCCTGAAAGATTAGTTGGTTACATTTAATTTTTATCGTTTCCAAAGCCGAAAAGAGATCTTGAGAAGGGTAAGAGATGTATAAATACATGCGGTCGTCACCACGAACAACTGAACGTCAACACTGTCAAAGACAATTATAATATATTTTTATCGGATATACTAGCAGATTTAAATAGTTTATGTTATTGATCTGAGTATCACATTATATATAATATTTCACTTTTTTTTAAATAGTTTTATCAGTTATTAACTTATTAGGTCAGAAGCAAGGTTCATCTGCATTACTTAAAGAGAAATAAAACCCAGCATGAAGCCTAATTCATGCTGTGTTTTATTACTCTGAGTAATGCACTTAATTGACATCATGCATGTTATTTGAAGTTGACATGTGGTATATTATCTTATTAACGGTATCTACACATTTGCACTCATGTGGTGTCACCAATAAACGCTTTTATTCCACACTAGGAGCTCGAATGCCTAGATCTCATTTTTTAAACGAGTTTCGTTTATTTTGTTCGGATTAAAAAACGGAAATGAAATATGGCAAAAAGGGTGTAAAAAGGGTTAATGCAACTCTGACATTTGGTATCCAGAAAGGTAAGTTAGATGAATTAAATCTATACCATTTCCAACGCGGCAATGCGGTCTTGACAAGAGCGAGTGGAAGCTTCAAGAATTACCGAGATCCCCTTTATAAGAACATTAATTTATTTCACAAACTTGAAATGTCATATAAGCAATAACTAAGCATTATTAAGTAAGTATTATGTCACGTGTTCATGTAAAATAATTGAGAATTTTGGTACCCAATTCGTGTAACTTTACGAAATCCCCGTTAAAAATCGCGTTTTTGTGTGTGCCAGAAACAAGTGAAAACCATTTTGTTATTATTTTAATAAAGACGTATCGATAAATGCTATTGTAAAAGAGTTATTATTACTGATATTAGTTAACCAATAAATGCGGTAACTTCGGGGAAGTTGGTACCTGCGCGAGGGTCTGATATTGGTAGCCTTATTAATTTATAATAGCCTGACCGTATTCCGTTTCGTACAACGCTAATTTTATATCAGACAATGTCCAAACTTACTGTGTTGTTTTTGCGCTTTAAATTATAGTGATTGATTAATGTCTCATAAGCAATGTTTAATATGATTAATGTCACTTATACGCAATAACGTGTGGGATTGAGGTACCACCCGGCGTCAGAAAGCGCGTAAAACTTCACCGAATTCCCAGTTATAAAGCGCTATTTCGTGTCAATTACACGGGTAGGGGGGAATGTTTCGGTAATAATTTTGTAAATAACACGGGTAAATACCGGTGAAGTGTTAATTTATTGCAAATACCACCATTACACGTAATAACGGGTTCGATTTCAGTAAGCGCGCAAGCGTTTGAGAGCGTGTTTAATGTACCGATTTACCCGTTATAAATAGCTGATGTTCTCTTTAATCGTATATTTTTTGCATTAGCAGAATAACTAAATGACATCAACCCCTTTACAAGTGTAATATGGTGTTTAACAAGTCCATAAAATCATCCGGAATATCGCGTAAATCTATATGCAGTCTATAGGCAAAGAAGCCATTTTGGTGTTAGCTTGTCTAGGTTTTCTTCCCGCTGAGCCACGTGATTAAGTGGGCGGAGCGATCACTGATAAGGCGTCATGTCAATTACTGGCATAGGAAAAAATGTTCATTGTCAATATATTTGCAGCTGAACAAGTTCAACAGACAAGGGGATGCTCTGGCCTCAGGAATGGGTGAGTCATTAGCTCACTAGCATTAAGTGCTCAAGTTGAGGAATTGTGAGGCGTCAGTTGTTCGGTGCTGGGTTCCATTGCCTACATTTAACTTGTACTACTATAGACTCCACATTTTTAGCTCACTTGAGCACAATGTGATCGCCTTTTGTCCGTCGTGCATCATTCGTCGTCAACATTTTGCCTTGTGAACACTCTAGAGGCCACATTTCTTTTCCAATCTTCAAGAAACTTAGTCAGAACATTTGTCCCAATGATACCTTGAATGAGTTCGAAACTGGGTCATGCTGGGTCAAAAACTAGGTCACTAGGTCCAAAAAAAAGGATAAACCTTGTGAACACTGAAGAAGTCGCAATTGATGCCCAATCTTCATGCAATTGTGTCAAAATGTTTTTCTCAATGATATGTTGGTCGAGTTAAAAAATGGTTCCGGTTGGATGAAAAACATGGCCGCCAGGTGGCGGGGCGGTTAAAGTCGCCGCTTTGTCTGTCCTTGCGTGTGTCAGTCCGTTCGTGCACAATTTTTGTCCAGGCTATTTCCCAGCAATTAATGACCGGAATTCAATTAAACTTTATGGGAAGCTTCACTACCAAGAGGAGATGTGCATATTATCAGCCGGTTCTGGTCGGATGATTTTTTCACAGAGTTATTGCCCTTTGAAATTTTCCATTAACAGTACATATAGTGCAATTCTTGTCCAGGCTTTTTCTCAGCAACTAATGACCCGAATTCAATGAAACTTTATGGGAAGCTTGACTACCAACAGGAGATGTGCATATTATCAGCCAGTTATGGTCCGATGATTTTTCACAGACTTATAGCACTTTGAAATTTTCCATTAACTGTACATATAGTGCAAATCTTGCCCGGGCGATTTCTCAGCAACTAATGACTGGAATTTAATGAAACTTTATGGGAAGCTTCACTACCAAGAGGAGATGTGCATATTATCAGCCGGTTCTCGTCGGATAATTTTTCGCAGAGTTATTGCCCTTTGAAATTTTCCATTGTACATATAGTGCAATTCTTGTCTGAGCTATTTCTCAGCAACTTATTACAGAAATTCAATGAAACTTTATGGGAAGCTTCACTACCAACAGGAGATGTGCATATTATCAGCCGGTTATGGTCGGATGATTTTTCACAGAGTTATGGCCCTTTTAAATTTTCTTTAAACTGTACATATAGTGCAATTCTTGCCCGGGCTATTCCTCCCCAACTACTGACTGGAATTCAATGAAGCTTTATGGAAAGCTTAACTACCTTGAGGAGATGCGTATGTTATTTGTGGGTTCTGGTTAGATGATTTATTTAGAGAGATATGGCCCTTTGAAATTTTTAAGTTGCTAAACCATCCATCGTATTATTTTGTCCAAAGTTATGCCCCTCAAGACGTTTCCTTTTATCTGAATATATAGTGCAATATTGTGACAAAAAAAACTTTGGGGAGCATCACCCGTCTCCGACGGTTTCTTGTCCTTACATGGCTATATAGAAACCTTGTGAACACTCTAGAAGTCACAATTTTTGCCCAATCATCATGAAACTTTGAGCGCCTTAGGGCCCATGGCCTTCTTGTTTCATCAAATCTTCATGAAACTTGCTCTTGAATGTTTGTCTGGACTATGTTGAGTTTAAATCTGGGTAACGTGCGTAGTGCGCGTTAAAATAAGGCCACACGGTCAATTCTTGAAACACATTGATAGCTTTCTAGAGACCTTATTTATCACTAATAAATCTTGAAGAAGCATGGTCAGAAGGTTTATTATTATCCCCCGCCAGAGGCGGAGGGATATTGTTTTGGCCTTGTCCGTCCGGCCGGCTGTCCTTCCGTCTGTCCGGCACTTTTGTGTCTGGAGCCATATCTTGGAAGTGCTTTGGCGGATTTCATTGAAACTTGGTATGAGTATATATATGCATAAGAGGATGATGCACGCCAAATGGCATTGTACACCATCTGTTAAAAACAGAGTTATGGCCCTTTGTATCTTGAAAAAATGCTTTTTACTATAGGCACTTGTGTGTCCGGAGCCATATCTTGGAAGTGCTTTGGTGGATTTCATTGAAACTTGGTATGAGTATATATATGCATAAGAGGATGATGCACGCCAAATGGCATTGTACACCATCTGTTATAAACAGAATTATGGCCCTTTGTATCATAAAAAAATGCTTTTTACTATAGGCACTTTTGTGTCCGGAGCCATGTCTTGGAAATGCTTTGGCGGATTTGATTGAAACTTGGTATGAGTATATATATGCATAAGAGGATGATGCACGTCAAATGGCATTGTACACCATCTGTTAAAAACAGAGTTATGGCCCTTTGTATCTTGAAAAAATGCTTTTTACTATAGGCACTTTTGTGTCCGGAGCCATATCTTGGAAGTGCTTTTGCGGATTTCATTGAAACTTGGTATGAGTATATATATGGATAATAGGATGATGCCGACCAAATGGCATTGTACACCATCTGATAATAACAGAGTTATAGCCCTTTGTATCTTCAAAAAAATGCTTTTTTTAGTGTCAAATATAACACTCTTGTGTCCAGAAGTATATAGGCGGGGGATATCAATTCAACGAATTTGCTTGTTTACACAGTATTTATGACTGAATGTTATGAATTTTTTTTATCTTGACCAAATCAAGACCAAGTTCAAACATGCATCAAATGCTAGGTCACAAGGTAAAATATTAGAAATATATTGTCACCACTATATATTTCATAATTATGCCTCAATCTTAATAAAAATTTGTCAGAATATTTTTCTTGAAAATGTTTAAGCCAAGTTTGAATCCGGATCATGTGCATCCAAAAACTTTACTTTAAATGAAATCTTGCTTTCAGATTTAGAGAACAATACTTGCTCCTATAGAATCCACAGGCACAATAATTAGTTAACCCATTTATGCCTTGTGGACTCTCCCATCTTTTTAAATTGGATCAATTTATTTTCAAAATTAGGCATGTCTGGTATATTTATGCCCCCCTTCGAAGAAGAGGGTGTATATTGCTTTGCTCATGTCGGTTGGTCGGTCGGTATGTCGGTCCGTCCACCAGGTGGTTTCCGGATGATAACTCAAAAACGCTTGGGGCTAGGATCATGAAACTTCATAGGTACATTGATCATGACTTGCAGATGACCCCTATTGATTTTGAGGTCACTAGGTCAAAGGTCAAGGTCACCGTGACCCGAAATAGTAAAATGGTTTCCGGATGATAACTCAAGAATGCATACGCCTAGGATCATGAAACTTCATGGGTAGAATGATCATGACTCGCAGATGACCCCTATTGATTTTGAGGTCACTAGGTCAAAGGTCAAGGTCACGGTGACCGGAAATAGTAAAATGGTTTCCAGATGATAACTCAAGAACGCATACGTCTAGGATCATGAAACTTCATGGGTAGATTGATAATGACTTGCAGATGACCCCTATTGATTTTGAGGTCACTAGGTCAAAGGTCAAGGTCACGGTGACCGGAAATAGTAAAATGGTTTTCGGATGATAATTCAAGAACGCATACGCCTAGGATCATGAAATTTCATAGGTAGATTGATCATGACTTGCAGATGACCCCTATTGATTTTGAGGTCACTAGGTCAAAGGTCAAGGTCACGGTGACCCGAAATAGTAAAATGGTTTCAGGATGATAACTCAAGAACGCATACGCCTAGGATCATGAAACTTCATGGGTAGATTGATAATGACTCGCAGATGACCCCTATTGATTTTGAGGTCACTAGGTCAAAGGTCAAGGTCACGGTGTTCCGAAATAGTAAAATGGTTTTCGGATGATAACTCAAGAACGCATACGCCTAGGATCATGAAAAATTCAAATTTCATAGGTAGATTGATCATGACTCGCAGATGACCCCTATTGATTTTGAGGGCACAAGGTCAAAGGTCAAGGTCACGGTGACCCGAAATAGTAAAATGATTTTTGGATGATAACTCAAGAACGTTTTTGCCTAGGATCATATAAGGTACATTGATCGTGACTCGCAGATGACCCCTATTGATTTTCAGGTCACTAGGTCAAAGGTCAAGGTCACAGAGACAAAAATCGTATTCACACAATGGCTGCCACTACAACGGACAGCCCATATGGGGGACATGCATGTTTTACAAACAGCCCTTGTACTTGTCATACAAACTGAAAATTATTGTTTTTGCTTTCTTTTAACTTGCTAATTTAAGTATACTTATTTGTATAAGTGAAAACTAATGTGTTGTACATTAAATGAAATGACACTATTAAGGAGGTCCATATAAATACCTGAATCCACATCACATAATGTTTGTCATGAAACTGGATGGAAAATTGATAGATTTGTGAGTCTGTAGTAGCTGTATGGTTATGGTTTGTAGTTGCTCTAACAGCAAATCTGTCTCATTACATTAGCTTGGGCGTGTGATTTTTCGAAGCATGCTGAAACATAATAAGACATTCTGACTTGATAGAAATACGTTTTAAAAATCCACTAAGGTTATCTATTAATGTTAATAAAAGGATGTTTTAGTCTGCAATATGTATCCTGAATATTTAACAGCAAAGTATATAGAGAAATGTGTGTTTTACTTGAATTGGTAAATGTGTATTATAATTATGTCAGAAACTAAACTTTTGTTTTTCTAAGATTTAATTTTCATAAATTCAGAAAAGGTTTATTTGGTACGTGTTCTTTATTAGCCTGTCTGACCTGCCCTTGACCTACATGTAACCCACATCATACAGCCTCTAAGGCACCAAACTACACAATATTTTAAAAACATATCCTTGTTAAACATAAATTATAATGTAATAGAAACTTTCCCTATTAAGCATGAAATTTGGGGCAATATCTATATTTGGGGGATAGTTATGTCTCAAAAGTTGTGGGAAAGTGAAACACTCATTATCACTCAATTTTATAGAGTTTAAAGAATTACTGCATATTTATGCCCCCCATCAAAGAAGAGGGTTTTTTTTGCTTTGCACATGTCGGTCGGTCGGTCTGTCGGTCGGTCTGTCGGTCGGTCCGTCCACCAGGTGGTTTCCGGATGATAACTCAAGAACGCTTGGGGCTAGGATCATGAAACTTCATAGGTACATTGATCATGACTCGCAGATGACCGCTATTAATTTTGAGGTCACTAGGTCAAAGATCAAGGTCACGGTGACCCGAAATAGTAAAATGGTTTCCGGATGATAACTCAAGAACGCTTAGTTAGGCCTAGGATCATGAAACTTGATAGGTAGATTGATCATGACTCGCAGTTGACCCCTATTGATTTTCAGGTCACTAGGTCAAAGGTCAAGGTCACAGTGACTCGAAATAGTAAAATGGTTTCTAGATGAGAACTCAAGAATGCTTAGGCCTAGGATCATGAAACTTTATAGGTACATTGATCATGACTGGCAGATGAACCCTATTGATTTTCAGGTCACTAGGTCAAAGGTCAAGGTCACATTGACTCGAAATAGTAAAATGGTTTCTGGATAATAACTGTAGAATGCTTACGCCTAGGATCATGAAACTTCATAGGTAGATTGATCATGACTGGCAGATGACCCCTATTGATTTTCAGCTCACTAGGTCAAAGGTCTAGGTCACAGTGACAAAAAAACTATTCACACAATGGCTGCCACTACAACTGACAGCCCATATGGGGGGCATGAATGTTTTACAAACAGCCCTTGTTATTTCTATATTTCAAATATTTCTTACAGAAATTCCTTTAAACAAACACCGCAGACCCAGATGAGACGCCGCATCATGTGCCGTCTCATCTGGGTCTACGCTGTTTGCCATTTTTCTAGACGCTAGACATAAATGGGTTAATATCAGTATTAAACACATTGTTAACTGTCATCAGAATTTTACATATTGTAGAATTAATTGATCTGTGTGAACAAGAGAAGAAAGTAAAGCCTCACGCATTTATTTGAATCTTTTAAGGTTTTCACATACTGCTGTGGAGTAGACAAAAAGAAATAGAGCGTAAACAAGCAGAGTTGGAAATGTCATTTAAACAGGCCCTTGGGATGGGAGACTCCAATAACCATGGTAACTCAGTTAAAAGCAAACAGTTATTGAATCCTGGGACGGCTGATGAAAGGACAAGGTTTGGTGCAAGGTCAAGGTCAAAGAAATCGAAAATGGATAGTGATACAGACGATTTGAAGAAGAAGTTATCAAAGGTAAAGTCTAAAACAAAGAATGTCATGGATGAAGACCTAAAGAAAAAGAAGAAATAATGAATGTTAAATCTGTTACACAAATGAACAGTTTAATTAAAGAATCATAGTAAAACCTTTATGTTGTGGATATTTATTAGTAAATTATAATTTACCCATTAAATAAATAGTTCATTTTATAAAACTCTGAAGTAAGCATGGACATGTTTAAAAAGAAAGTATTCATTCTATACAACTTTGGACCAATGTTTTCTAGCTTAATATGTGAGCACATGACTTTTCTCCTTTCCAATGGATAATCAATTCGAATAAGAGTTAAAATGGTATACAAATATTTTTTCATATATTTAAGATTATTTTAGATAATTAAATAATAAAGTACATTGAATACATAGACCTGATGATTAGAAAATATGACACGAGTCAAACTTCAGAAACTTAGCTCTTTAAGTGCTGAAACCGAATTTTGAAGGCCTTTGCAAACAGAACATGGCGTCTCATCAGGATCCAAACTGTTTGCTATTCTAATAGCATTCTTTGAAAAAAATCAATGAAAATGCTAATTTTAAAAATTTAGCAGACAACATTTTAGCAGATGACAAATTTCCCAGCATGCAAAGGGTTAACAACTGATGCTCTTGTGACGGTGTAAGTGCTTCATAAGAAAACGTCTGTTACTATTACCAACAGACTGCTTTATCTTCGTAAACATGTTAAGGTCATTGAGGAAGGTTGCTTGACGGAAAATGTATGTAATGTTATCCAAGCTGGATGGACGGTTTCATTTTCTCCGTTGCTGTACATGTGTATATGTTTATAAAAATGACCGAAAATGTATGTAGTGTTATCTTAGCTGGATGAACAGTTTCATTTTCTCCGTCAATGTTGCTGTATATATATGTTTATATAAGTTTGTGCATGCGTATCTTGTGTTATGCCATCAATAAATAAAGAAATAATAGTTAATGACTCAAAATTCTAAACTGTTGTCTCATAGTATACTATGTATTTTGGAATACAAATTTTGTATCAATTATTCTCGGCTTTAATGATCGAAATATAACATGGTACTTATTATACTCCGCCATAGGCGGAGGGATATTGTTTTGGCGTTGTCCGTCCGTACGTCTTTCCGTCCGTCTGTCTGTCTGGAGCCATATCTTGGAAGTGCTTTGGCACATTTCATTGAAACTTGGTATGAGTATATATATATATGGATAAGAGGATGATGCACGCCAAATGGCATTGTACACCATCTGTTAAAAATGGAGTTATGGCCCTTTGTATCTTGAAAAAATGCTTTTTTGAGCGTCAAATATAACACTTTTGTGTCCAGAAGCATATTGGCGGGGGATATAAATTCAACGAATTTGCTTGTTACTTTGTTAATTACATGTTAAAAATGAATTGCACCAAAACTTAAATGGCGCTGCCTAGCCTCCAACAAAATATTATTTCACCAGTTAAAAAAAACAATACTGAAATATATTTGATTTATACATATCTCCGCTGTTCAATACTAGATGACAAGAAACTGGCAGACACAAACATGTACAGCGTGAAAAAGATGATGTCTTTATTGTTATTTTATATTGAATATATTGGTGGAAAAATGTTACTTGCATGTCTTTTTGTATACCATAAGCATTATTAACTGCGACCAAACAACAATCTTATCTATCAATACACAAGTGAGAAAGGAACTCGCGTCGTCTTATCTCGATAATCTCGTCCACACATGTGCAGTAAATGTTCTACTCAAAACAAAGATCTATCTAGACACATGTCTATGTACAGATGTTTGATGTTTCCAATCTGTGTTAATAGATAGATCTTTGGATCAAATATCTAAGCAGCTGGTATACATGAAAACAACCCTTGCATTTTGTAAGTTAATTTTCATACATCATTTTGAAGTTATACAACACGCCATATATATTCATACATTAATGACATATATGGGCTGTGCAAGGTGAAAAAGGTGTAACTGTTAAATGCATATGCAAAACGACCCTTTCCGCCTATGGTAAATTTGATTTTTTCTATGAAGAAACATTCTTCAAACGAAAAATATGATAAAAGCAGAATGTGTCGTCCCTGGTTAGCCTGTGCTGACTGCACGGACTTACCTGGGACGACACTAAACGAACATGCCTTAAACCCCTTTTTCATACAACATGTCCCATATATATTCATGATTGGAAATAATGTGTAACAAGTGAAAGAAGAAACTATAAGCACGCGAGTGACGTTAGCTCACGTCAGAAAGCTAGAAACATACCAATATCTAGCTAGTCGTAAGTCATTTGAAATTGGATTTCTAAAGAAATAACGGCAAAAGGAAAGTACAAAGTTTAGGTACAGAAATTGTCTCTGGTGAATACCTTGTCGAAAAATAGAAATTTCACCAGGCGCATTGTAAGTTCCACCTTCAGGCCCGTACCCAGACACTGGGCCCAGGGGCTCGGGCCCCCCAGCTGGCTGTCGAGTTATGATTTTTAGCTCCACTGGCCCTTTGGCCAGCGGGGCTTATGTCATGGTCCTGTGTCCGTCTTGTGTGCGTGCGTCCATGCGTGCGTGCGTTAACTTTTTCTTTAAACATCTTCTCCTAAACTACTGGTCCAATTCTGATGAAATTTCTCAGGAATGTTCCTGTGGTGAACCTCTTTCAAATTTGTTCAAATTATGCCCCTGAGGTCAAATTTGACTTGCCCCGGGGGTCAAAAAATTGAAAATTTGCTTATATAAGGCCTATTTTGTGCAAACTTTATAAATCTTCTTGTCAAGAACCATTGGGCCTAGGGCTACCAAACTTGGTATGTAGTGACATCTTATAGTCCTCTACCAAGTTTGTTCAAATTATGCCCCTGGGGTCAAATTTGACCCTGCCCCGGGGGGTCAAAAAATTGAAAATTTGCTTATATAAGGCCTATTTTGTGAAAACTTTAAAAATCTTCTTGTCCATAACCATTGGGCTTAGGGCTACCAAATTTTGTATGTAGTGACATCTAATAGTCCTCTACCAAGTTTGTTCAAATTATGCCCCTGTGGTCAAATTTGATCCCGCCCTGGGGGGTCAAAAAATTGAAAATTTGCTTATATAAGGCCTATTTTGTGCAAACTTATAAAATCTTTTTGTCCATAACCATTGGGCCTAGGGCTACCAAATTTGCTATGTAGTGACATCTTATAGTTTTCTACCAAGTTTGTTCAAACTATGCCCCTGGGGTCAAATTTGAACCTGCCCCGGGGGTTAAAAATTGAAAATTTGTTTACATAAGGCCTATTTTGTGCAAACTTAAAAAATCTTATTGTCCATAACCATTGGGCCTAGGGCTACCAAATTTTCTATGTAGTGACATCTTATAGTCTTCTACCAAATTTGTTCAAATTATGCCCCTGGGTTCACATTTGACCCTGCCCAGGGGGGGAGGGGTAAAAAAATTGAACATTTGCTTATATAAGGCCTATTTTGTGAAAAATTTAAAAATCTTCTTGTCCATAACCATTGGGCCAAGGGCTACCAAATTTGGTATGTAGTGACATCTTATTGTCCTCTACCAAGTTTGTTCAAATTAAGCCCCTGGGGTCAAATTTGACCCTGCCCCGGGGGGTCAAAAAATTGAAAATTTGCTTATATGAGGCCTATTTTGTGCAAACTTTAAAAATCTTCTTGTCCATAACCATTGGGCCTAGGGCTACCAAATTTGGTATGTAATGACATCTTATAGTCCTCTACCAAGTTTGTTCAAATTAAGCCCCTGGGATCAAATTTGACCGTTCCCCAGGGGTCACAAAATTGAACATATGCTTATATTGGGCCCATTTTGTGCAAACTATAAAAATCTTCTTGTCCATAACCATTGGGCCTATTTCTATCAAATTTGGTAGGTTGTGACATCTAATAGTTCTCTACTTAGTTTTTTCAAATTATGCCCCTGGGAACAAATTTGACCTTGCCCCAGAGGTCACAAAAATGAACATATGCTTAAATAAGGCCTATTTTGTGCAAACTTCAAACCACTTCTTGTTCTTAATTATAAAGCCTATGGCTACTAAATTTGGTATGTTGTGATATCTAATAGTTCTCTACCAAATTTGTTCAAATTATTCCCCAGGGCTCAAATTTGACCCTGTCCCGGGAGGTCACAAAACTGAACATATGACGTTTACCAGGGGAGATTACTGCGGCCGTGTGGCTGTGACCAACAACAACAACAACATCTTGTAAACATGAGATAAAACCCTGTCATTTAGTGCCATTTTAGATCAGATGGTGACTGCTTACAAAGGAATTGAAGTAAGAACATGTGTTCTGAATGTTTTTCTTATAAACTGAAAAAAAGTCGGGATTTATTTAAATTGACCTTATCGCAACATCCGGGCACTTGCGTCAGTTAGAGTTACATGCCCCTTGACGACGGTGAAAACAAAAGCGCTGTCGCCATTTTATTTGCATTGAAATATTTAACACTGCTCGCAATTTACTTAAGTTAAGGCACATCTTCGCGACCATTTTTTAGAATAAAAATACCCAGAAATAGAAATTCTTTCATTATAAATTTCATTTAATGAACGAACACAAATAAGGATGAAAACAAACAACCAATACATTTTAAATATATGCAACATATAGTAGCTGATTTGAACCTCTATATTTGTTACCTTATTACCTTGTTACGTATTAAATAAATTATCATGATCAATGTTATTGTTTTTATTTAATTCACACCAATTTCGACACTTTTTGTTTCCGCATGTTAGGTATTTGAATGCCCCTTTCTTCATCACAAACCGATTATCTCGTTATGATCGGATACTGTCCAGACAAAGAAAACACGGTGTTATAAAGCCAGCTGGGGACCTATACTTGGGGCTCTGCATAAACCACATGTGGTCATTAAACCTAATTTATGATACCTCTTTGTCATCTCTTGTCATACTGAGCAGTCATTTTAGCAAAATTTTTAATGCCGAAATAATTAAATATACAGTTGCTTTAAAAAAACACGTTGACACCTTAAATAAACATTTAATTAAATTAAATGCAATACTTTTCATTTGATTGTTTGCATCAGTCTTAAAATCGTGTTAGCTTTTGTATTCTGGTGTTTAATTGCCCCTTTGTTTTGCATAATCCGATTATCTGGTTTTGATCAAATATTGTCCAAACTTAACTGACAAAAAGGTGTCATAAACCACACTGGGTGGTCCAGACAGTGTCATTTAACACGATAGATGCCACCATGTCTCCTCTTTCTTGTAGTATTAAGCAGTCATTTGGATGAATAATTAACGCCGATGTACTTAACAGTTGCTTAAATTAGATATGTGAAATATGGTCAAATATAAAGTCATGTCCAATTTAGATTATCAGAAATTTACACCGTAAAGATACTAGCCCGATTAATTTATTAAAGTATTTAATAATTATAAAATTTACGTAAAAAAACAAGTAACGTATTTAGCGTGTATCAGTTAATTAAAAAGACGTCATTCCGTATTAAGATTTAATGTTACGACAATAAACGGTCGAGCTCATAAAACAGAAATTACGTTTGACAGCAACGGGGGTAAATAATGTTTGAAAAACAAATATTTATACAGATATATGTGTGTTAATTTTAATATTTGTCACTCGTACTCATTACAATGAACACAACTAAGGCTTTCAGTGAGTCATGTACCAGATGTCCCTACGTATTTTACAGCTTCACATTAGCATGATAAATTGACATAGTAGAAATATAATAATAAGGTATCCGGAGAAGTGCCCCCCCGGAGAACTGCCCCCCGGAGAAATGCCCCCTTATTTTAAAGGTGGCGGAGAGGTGCCCCCCCATCAAATCGGTAGGGGCGGAGAATTGCCCCCCTGTCAGAATTTAGTAGGCGGATATCTGCCCCCCCATCAAATCTGTAGGGGCGGAGAACTGCCCCCCGGTGTCATATAGTTATTAGTTACGTAGTAAAAACAATACTTACGGGTAATTTTACGTTATCGCCGTACACATTTTATCCGGTAACAATTTAATTTCAGTACAAGTATATTACCATTTATCGAACTGAATAACACAAAATGTCTAGAGGTATGTGATAATACTGTTTAAGGCCCTTGGTACGCATCTGCACCACTCACTATACATGAATGCCTTGTAAAAGTCGTGTTTTAATAAGAGCGCGAAACATAGTCGAGATCCACACAGGAAACGCGTGCGTGTTAATACTGGCAATGTGTTGCAACTAAATATAGACGTGCAACTCGGTACTTATGGAGGAAAAGTTACATCGGAATTAATTTACATTATAAAGATAGTATTGACCCATGGAAAAAAAGTTAATTGACATATAAAAAAGTAAATTAATTGGCAAGGCAAAGGCAATAATTTAGCTGACTTGAAGAAAAAAATGAAGTGAAGTTGAATTTATAAGCAATGTATTTATGTTGTTTAGTTAATTCATGTCTTCTAGCACCTTATCCGTCGGTAGCATCGCCAGACCGTCGAGTCGTCCGCAGTTTGCATTTTGAGCAGATCATGTCGACATGCCAAACAAACAAAATCGGTAACAGTTGCTTTAATTAGCAGCTTATAAGGCAGGCAGAGAACTTGTTACCGTTAACGATAAGTACCGCGATCTTTTAATCTTTTAATTGGTAGACCGGACCGACCTTAATTGTTAAGAACTTGTTAGCTTTGAATAAAGCCGCATACGGGTTTATTATATTGAACCGTCCAAATCCGTAATTGGCGAAAACAAACAAATAAATTATTGTTTTCAGCTGGCATAAGGATGGATTAAATTGCATGCTAATTGTTTGTTTTTATTACGGGGAAAATATCAAATAATTCAGCCGCGAAAACTTTTTATTAGCAAAAAGTTATTTGTTTTTCTTTGTTCACATTGACGAAAATCACGTGATTATAAAGTTGGCGACGTGACGACGTCCATGCCGAGGTAGGTATTTTATGCCGTTTTAAAACTTTTATTACTTGTACAACTTTATATTACTTTTGAAATTTCACTCAATTTCCATACATAATAGCAAGAAAGTTACTGGCGTTATTGTCATTATAATACTCGCTTTATATATCACCGCTATTTCTTTAATTAGGGGGCACTTCTCCGGGTCATCAATTCTGACAGGGGGGCAGTTCTCCGCCCCTTATTAATCAGCAGGGGGGCAGTTCTCCGCCCTATACAAAAACAGTGAGGGGGCAGTTCTCCGCCCAGTGAAAAATCTTTGGGGGGGCAGTTCTCCGGGGGGCACTTCTCCTAGAGCCTAATAATAATGTTCGAAGATGAATGAACCCTGAAAAGAACGACAATACTCATTACATCAACATCTACAAGGATACTCCCATTATTACAGAATAAACGAATTTACCCGGTGTCTCAGTGAGAAAGTTAATCATGAATGTCGCCGCACTCGATCATCGGCCACTTGGTCGGGTCATTTTTCCAACATCCAGCTTGCAATTTGTACGGACATTCATTTAGTCCAATTAGTTTTATTTTCTGATCATATCGGGCTTTCGAAGTGCAATCTAACCCTTCATAATAGTCAAAAGACATTTTAAACACCAATTACAGGACATTTAATTACTTATCGACTTACCAATAGGAATGCAATTGACGAAATATCAGCAGAGGTGCTCAATCAGCGTAGTAAATCGACCGTATCTAGGGCATTGTTTTCACCGTCGCTAAGGGACTGCCCCTTTTGTGACGTCATCGCGATAAGGTCAGCACAAATTCCATGTACATAATTATTTCCATAAAAGTCAATATATGATTCTGCATTGTAAACTCAAACTTTGTATCCAAGAGAAGTTGTTGGAATTAATGAAGTGCAATGTTCTTAACTGTCTATATGCTGCTTTTTAATAACTAATGATTAATTGTTCCATTTGTGAATTGTGATTCATGAATTGTGGAGATATGATTGTCAATTGCTCAACGATCTATATAAATTTCTGATCATTTTATTATTTTCTTAATATAAGTTATGAATTGATCTTAGAAGTCCTATGTATTACTTAATTAAATACATTTATAAATATAAGAAATAATCTTTAGATTATCATAATATCCTCAGGCCTGTTGGTCTAAGGGATGTGTGGGTTGTTAATTATATGTATGCCCATCTTCGAAGAAGAGGGTGTTTATTGTTTTGCACATGTCGGTCCGTCCGTCATCCGTATGTCCGTCCACCAAATGGTTTCTGGATGATAACTCAAGAACGCTTAGGCCTAGGATCATGACACGTCAAAGGTACATTGATCATGACTCGCAGATGACCCCTGCTGATTTTGAAGTCACTAGGTCAAAGGTCAAGGTCACGGTGACCCGAAATAGTAAAATGTTTTCCGGATGATAACTCAAGAACGCGTATGCCTATGATCATGAAACTTGATAGGTACATTGATCATGACTCGCAGATGAACCCTATTGATTTTCAGGTCACTAGGGCAAAGGTCAAGGTCACGGTGACCCGAAATAGTAAAATGGTTTCCGGATGATAACTCAAGAACGTTTAATGCCTAGGATCATGAAACTTCATAGTTGCATTGATCATGATTCGCAGATGACCCCTATTGATTCTCAGGTGAAAGGTCAAGGTCACTGTGACCCGAAATAGTAAAATGTTTTCTGGATGATAACTCAAGAACGCTTATTCCTAGGATCATGAAACTTCATAGGTACATGGATCATGACTCGCAGATTACCCCTATTGATTTTCAGGTCACTAGGTCAAAGGTCACGGTGACTCAACTTAGAAAAATGGTTTCCGGATTATAACTCAAGAACACTTACGCCTAGGATCATGAAACTTCATAGGTACATTTATCATGACTCGCAGATGACCCCTATTGACTTTCAGGTCACTAGGTCAAAGGTCAAGGTCACGGTGACTTCACACAAAACAATGGTTTCCGGATGATAACTTAAGAAAGCTTACGCCTAGGATCATGAAACTTCATAGGTACATTAATCATGACTCACAGATGGACCCCTATTGATTTTCAGGTCACTAGGTCAAAGGTCAAGGTCACAGTGCCAAAAAATGTATTCACTCAATGGCTGCCACTACAACTGACAGCCCATATGGGGGGGCATGCATGTTTTACAAACAGCCCTTGTTTTAGATGATTCTTTACAAAGAAAGATGCTACTATTGTATTTGTTATAAATGTGTGAAAGGCTCTAAGAAGGAACCAGAGATTATTAACCCTTTACCAAACACCCAACAGGATTTTACGGGTTTATAGCTGACGACTTTATAAAAAATTATGATAAAATGAGAAATTGCTCAAGATGAGCAGTTTCTCCTTTTATCACAATAATTTCTACCCTACCTGATTATTTCCTTAATATTCCATTACAATTTAATTGTCGTCTGCAACCTTTTTCAAATTGGGAAAGTCCAAAATGTGTAGTTTGGTAAAGGGTTAAGGCATTTTGATTCCTACGGGTCTTGTGAATCTGTTTCAAATTAAATGCGTATATTTGAACTTCAGCATCTAAAAATATGTGAAATAGAAAGAACGACAATATCTTTTGGAGAGATAAATGTACCTACGTTATAAGCAATGGGACTGTGCTTCAAAGGAACAATTCACTGGCTTTTTAGTCTGTTTAGTTAACACGGTAGTAACTTTTTCCATATATAAAAATGCTCACCCTTCCAACTTTAAGCGCCTAATGGGACGAGGGATGGACAGAGAAAGTCACATGCTTGAGTACATTTCAACCCATGCGCATTGCGCGTTTTTTTCGCATAAAAACAGTGGAGCGATACAGGGCCATCATGGCCCTCTTGTTTAATAATGGGACTACTGTAAATTTTCTCACATGAAAGGGCCCACAGTACACTTCCCTGCAATACAAATGTGCAGATGTGTTTTATTGCCCCTGATACACAAGGGGATTAGCGCTAATTTACTCGCCAGTGGAGATAAGCCCCTAGGCATTGTTTTCTTATCACCTTGTACTCACATCCCCGATCTGTCAATTACCCATTGTGCTCAATGCTTCATCTTTTGATGGTGGGTGTAACACGTCTTTTGATTGGACAAGGAAAGAGAAACAATGAATGGATGGAACTGATACAGAAGGTCGTAGGTCTGAACGATAATAGTGTTTTCTCTCTTGAATTCAAACCTATTCTAGAGTCATAGCTTATTAAACATTTCTGTGAAAACTGTGTTGTATATGATAAACATTTTATAATGAATTTACTTTGAAATTTAAAGAGAGGAGGTTTGATTTCAAAGAGAAAATACTAGTAGGTTATATGTCAGTTACTGACATATAACCAAAGTAGTATTTTCTCTTTGAAATCAAACCTCCTCTACAGTCAAACTTTATGTTACATTTCATAATAAAGGTTTTTTAGTTTCAAAGGTTGCTTTTACTTCTTTATAAAGTGTAATACATTTCTGAAATCTAAAGCTTTAAGCATGTGTGTGAATTTCACACCAAGGGGTCATTGATAATGCATGTCACGCTTTTTTTGACCATTTTTACCCCGGCATGTCACAAACTGTCACAAAATCTTCGACCCCCTTCCCTAAAGTAAATCACAAACTCACACTTTCGAACATTTTTTTTTAATTAATACTTAATTTCAATTTAATCTTAAACTCAATTCACTATTAAACCGTATTAAAATTTCACTTCCCGGTAAAAGAACTTTCACATTACAGGCTTTTATAACTGTAGGATTGTTACGATGAGCAGTATGAATATTTATCCACGTGTTAACCTCTAATAAAAACAAAAGTATAATTAAGATTTTCTTTCAACCCTTTACTAACTAAAAATGAAACAGTCCCAATTATTTCGTCATTGAAATATGTGTGGAGGTTGTGCCTATTGAATAAGCCGGCCCAGCCAAGTTGCCTATTAAACATTCGAACAACAGAATCAGGAGATACGCAATGCGTCTTTTTTTTACATAAAACTAATTCAAATGTTTCACAAATTTTTGAAAATTATTTTAAATTCTACTAAAGAAATAATAAATAAATTATACATTTTTTTAAATAAATGTGTGACATCACACATGGCCTGACCCCCTCCCCCATGTCACAAACAATCACTTTCTTACTCACCCCCCCCCCCCCCCACCTCGAGCGTGACATACTTTATGGACGGCCCGTAATGGTTAAAGCTTTAGTCTTCAGAAAGGTGCTGATTTACTTGTTATATATCCATAAATTTATCACACAACATATGTTTCTATATGCATTAAAATTCACCTTGAACAGTGCCTAATAAAAAAAATCTATTCGGGAGGGGCAACCCCTCCCGCACCCTCCCCATTTGGGCCCCCCAGTCAACATTTCCTGAGTACGGCCCTGAGCTTCACGTGCAAGGGTTCCCGCGTTTGTACAAATGAATTCGACGTTTTCGTGCTGCAGTTGAGACTTTTATATGATGCAAACATTTATTGAAATAGCGTCATCAAAATATAGGAACCAATATCTTCCTTTAATGCTTACCAAATTATTGCAGTTTTACATGCATCCTCTGAGATCTTTCGGAGTTACGGAAATGTACGAGATATTACGATATTACACGAAGTGCATTAGAGGTCTTAACCCTTAAAATAAGGTCCATTATTCCTCACAGAATATTAATGATCTGCTCGAGAAATGGTGGGGTGCGCTTCCGCAAGAACTTGAATAAAAACCTTAGATTTTTACATTTGTCCGACCTGAAACCACCTTGTTGGGTAACAATGAATTTATATTGGATTATTATATGTTATCAGGATAGCTAATATTACCATACTTGTAATAGACTATTTGTTGAGTGTACATTATGAGTACTGCTTAAGCTTTGTTTAAACCTTTTTATTCTAACTCGATTGCAATTAAAGTACGTATTACTTATTTGAAGCGATCTCGCGCTCTGTTCTGGGTCCAACAAATCAGTATTTGATGTCTGTGGGTGAGCTCTATAGAACGCTCCCATATTGTGATCAAACCCCTGACTTCCTGGTCGCTAGGCGGACACCATATCAATTACAATTTGGGCTTTGTATTTTGACATACGACACACAATACCCAAATCACTTGTTTGTTATCGTAGGTAAACACGCGTTTTTGAATAGGCAGAGCGATGTTATTCGATATGCATTTAGAATGCGAATATGATAATACCACTTAACGCATTACAATAGCAAACAAACCGAAGTTCGTCATCGCCATGCCAGGCAACGGTTCACATTATGTTGATGACGCACTATTGCTGTAAAGGCTGATTTAATTGAGTTTTTGAAAGTTTATTTTCATTTATTTCTTATGGGCGTGCATTTTAATGAATTCATATAATGCAGAAACTGAAAGTGTGTTCATGACGCATCCTTGCTCTAAAGGCAAATTGAAATCGCATTCAATATAATAATTCCTTTGAAAGTTTATTTTCACTTCTTACGTCCTAGTAGTTATGTGCGCAAATTTAAATACATTGATATAGGTAAGACATATCATCGTGTCTATCAAAGAAAAACAAAATACTGCAATCGTGTTTCTAAATGACGGGATAGTGATTTAACAAATGATTCAATGGTATTCCCTTATATGTAAACCTTAACTAATAACTCTTGGGTTGTACCAAAAGTTTCATTTTAACACTGCTCAATTTAAATTTCTCTATCTTAATATATGTTAATACGGATTCTTATAATCGAGATGTATTCAGTTTCATGTTATCGTGTTTAGTATACGTGCTATTGTGTTGTGTTTATCAAATTATTATCGTATCGAAATGTTACGCTTTCTTAAACCTGTTTACTAACATGAGTATTTATAGGTCGCCGTGGTGTAATGGATATGGTGTCCGCCTAGCGACCGTGAGGTCTCGGGTTCGATCCCCACCGTGGGAGCGTTCTTTAGATCTCCCCCAAAGACATCAAGTACTGGTTCTAGGCCCAAGAAACGGACGCGAGCGCGTTTATATAAGCCTTGGGCTTTCGACGCAATCGAGCTAAACTAAATAGGTTTAAAACTAACATGAGTATGCATGTACTAAGATACGATTATAACAATGCTCATTTATGTATTTATGATTGGTGCAATGTAAATTAATCTAGATCGGGAAGTGAATAGAAAGCATCGGGAAGTGAATAGATAGCATGTATGTTGAGTTCACCGTAGGTCGAACTGCCGGAGGCAAAACATTGTGATCACCCAATCTTCGACATCCGTCGACTAACGTAGGCGGCGTATGGTATGCTTTAGCTTTTAGCTCGTTACCAATCTAGAGGCTATTACGGTGTATTTCATTTCATCTTTGTGACTCTTTGTCAGAATGTTGATATTGGTAATATTTAAACCTAGGTCACCAGATTAATCCTTGAAAAATGAATCACCATAGAAGCCAAATGTATGACTCAATCGTTTTGAACATTGGTCAAAGTGTTTTCTAAACAATATATCTAGGCCGAGTGCAAATTTGGGTCAGCGTTCGTAGACTAGGTAAACAGGGTTAATGTAAAAAAACATCAATATAACTTTTATGTCTCAATATTAATGCAACTTGGTTAGAATGTTCATTTTGACATTTTAAGCTGAGTTTGAATCTGGATCGCGTGCGTCAAAACAGTAGGCTAGTTGCTAAAATCTTAGAAAATCATAGTTATCACTATAATTGCCACATATATGATTCAATTTTAATAATAACATATCAGAAATAATTTGACGATATCTAGAACGACTTCAAATTTGGGTCACTTTTAGAATCATGTCTAGGCTCATTTTGAACTTGGGTATGTGCGTCTAAAAACTAAGTCACCATAACAAATTGGAAAAAAAACTTGTTACCTGTCTTGACGCTACATGGCCCAGTCTCGATGAAAATTGGTCAGAATTTGTATCTTAACAATATACAGGCCACGTTGTTTGACTGTAGATCGAGTTTGGCCTGGGTCACTGGGTCAAATATTCAACTATTGGTGTCCGTTGATTTTAAGAATTAAGGGCCATCAAAGATGTCTTGCTAAGGTGATAGTTAAGAGCCATCAATGAAATAAATTATAGAAACATATCATTTATTGTAACCCTATTGGCCATTGTCGGCTAAGGTATTACTCTAAAGTACTCCGGGTACTCTTGGGTATTGTACCCGAGTAATATACCCGGGGTAACGAACATATAATAATAAGTATCGCGGAATATGCCTGGGTGCCTTAAAGCGTATTTTCCGTATCTGGGGTTCATGCTAGTGAGTAAAGAGTGCCAGGGATACTTTTGAATAGTACCGGAGCAAATGAAGACTAATTGAGCTCTACCGTGAATGACGCATTTATAGGGAATAGGTTGCCAAATGAGAAAATCGAGATTTAACATGCTGCTTGTATTTAGAGTGATTCAAGGATTAAATTGGGAATACTGACGAGCAATATGGCAGCGAGCCCCCTTGGTCTGTAGGTAATGGGAGGGGACTCGGTCAAAGTTCTGGAGAACAAGTGTAATAGTTTGAGTGACGAAATAAACATATTTGCCTATATTCTGGTCAATCTCATAAAGATCAATATCATCTACAGAATGAGTAACATTTAAGAAGCGTTACCGTATGGGAATGTACTCCATTTACATGACGTATGGTGTTCGGTGCATTAAATAGACATACTGTGGCCGCCTAAGAGCCAATTTCAAAATTCTATTAAAGGGGCCTTTTCACAGATTTTGGCTTGTATTGAAGTTTGTCATTTGATGCTGTATATTGATAAATGTAAACATTGGGTCTTAAAAGCTCCAATAAAAAAATCAAGAATAAAATTAAAGAACAGAAAAAAGTAACCCTCAACTGGGCTCGAACCACTGACCCCTGGAGTAAAAATCTATCGCTTATACCACTCGGCCATCAGTGCACATGAAATTAGTCATGTATTTAAACTTTATATAAGCAATCCTGGTAGTATCACAAACTATAAAGACAACAACAGAACTCACCAAAGTATTCGATCGTTTCGCGTTTTAACGCTTTATAATGTTCAGAATTTTAAATCGTCAAAAGATGCATATAATCTACAACACAAATTTGCGATTCTGAAACTGCTTTTTTTTTTAATTTTGTCAATTTACCGAAACGTGAAAATGCCCCTTAAAGAATCAAAACAAGTAATTTGTTATCATAACGTTTATTTAATTAGTTCACGAAAATTAAAAATTGGTAGATGCAAGTTTTAGGGAATACTGGCTTGTGTGAGCATGGGGATCATTGCTGGGTAAGAGACTGTCGTAGTAGACCATGTAGAAGATTATATACCAGACTGAAATAAAACAGTTGTAAGGGGATCGTTAAAGTAATAAAACCACGAAGATAATCACGCGAAAAAATCGTGTACCGCGCTAGAGGCTCGTTCATAGCTATAAGCAAAGTCACTTGAACGGGTTTATAAAGCAATGCGTGACCGCAACTACATGTTTATCATTCAAGCGGACCTGTGGTTTTGTCTTCACACACTGGTGTCAGAATTCAGGGTTCGCTAGTTCAACCCATCGTTTAACCCTAATTTGCTGACTCGTCTTTCACATTTTTCAAATGATGTCATGAAAAGTCGAGTCACAGTGTAATAAACGCTTCACACTGGGCACTGAAATCTTCTACCCATTAAATCCGTCCTTTTTTAATGTGTTTAGTGTATTATATAAATCTTCACAAAATTTATTACCACATTTTGGAAATGTTTCACAACGCAACCCTAAATGTATGTATCGCAGTGTATCCGCAGTGCAGCCGGTTCAAGTTTTTTTTTCAAAATTATAATAATTGCTGGCATGATTTGCATAATTAACCGACGAATTTCTATTAAAAGTAATTGCTATTACATAAACAACTTCAAATATATGGGCGTCAACGCACGTAACACTTCGATATAACAGTCTCCCGGTGATATTTCACATAAAACGTATCGTTGAGATTCTTTGCTAAAAGCTTAATATGTACACGCCTTAATATTTGGGTGCTTAATAATCCCCAATTCGCTGTTTTTATCTGACAATAAAGTATATTTGTTGTAGGAACATTGGTGAAACAAATTTGACTTCTTTGTTGTTATTGGGGGTTATTATTAAAAATCTATTCAACGGCATTTAAGAAATAAACTATATTATGTTTCCGTAAGCTTTTTAAATTATCCAAACTTATCACATTTATCATTAGGAAATGGCCATGTGAAAAGCACGCTACTATTCGCACTGATATTCGTAGACAGATCACGTGTTCACCGATTACCCGATTGAGTCACAAATTACCTACAATTCCATTACGACGCCCAAGAACGCACTATGACGCTGTTACGAGTCAACTGCGATTAAATTCAGTCTTGGAAGTCCTGGCCAAATTTTAAACACGTTTAAAATCTGGCCACGATTTTTGTGAGCTCACGAGATGCAGGAATCACTTACGACCGGTCCACGACTAGTTACGAATGAGTAAGTACCCTCGCTGATTGAGCTACGAATGTCCCCTTCCTCAAAATATTGGAAATCGGGACGAATCGGGTCGCAGTGGAATACCCCTATAAGTCGAGGAAACGATATATAAAACGAGGAGTGAAAAACAAATAAAAGAGGATAGCTATGAAAAAAGAGCGGTGCATGAAATAAATACGTGGTGCATTAAACTGAAGAGGAGAAAAGAAGTTAGCCTTGTCGTTAGAACGACTTACTTAGTCGAGGGAACGAGAAAAAACGAGAAAAAAAGAGGAGTGAACAACAAACAATATTCTGTTTCAAATTGTTCGAACAATGCTATTTAAAGGTTTTTCCTCCAAATATTTTAATATTTTAATTATCTGTTCGATTAAAATATAAAAGTGGAAAAAGCAAAATGTTAATGTCGAGAAAACAAAATATAAAAGTCGAGAAAAGAAAATATTTCGCTTTTTGTAGTTTTGTACTTCTCTCTTTTTTCCATCTATTTCTCTCGACTTAGTAAGTCGTTCCATCGAGTTATTATGTCTCGGGAACGAGATAGACCAAAGAGGAAGAGGAGTGAATGTCTCTTCTATACCACCATAGTAACATGAATAAGTAGTTTTGTTAAAAGGAATGTCAATGGCTTAAACTAGCAAGTTTTTTTTTCTTGCACATTTTAACCGACCAAATTAAACAAAGTAGTTGTCAAATCATTTAGTATTAAGGTAATGTTAAAACAATCCACCTTACTACACACTGACGTCTTAAAACGTACTGGGAGATTGTCGAACATTCTATTTTTTTTAGAGGGAAACCCTTTTTAACACAAATGTAACTTTATCGGGTCAGTCAGTGCATTTGCTTTAAACATCTGCGTCAAAACTTGTTTATTTATAGATAGTCAATTATTAACCTCTACCTAAAGTGCATCGTACAGTTTGGATGATAGAGACATGACTACTTAAACCCAGTTTGACTTGTTAGCACATATACAATTCCTTACTACATAAACTGTGCTCTATTTAAGTGTTGTCGTAGTGAAACACATTTTCAATTATTTTGATTTATTAAAATGAGTTTGTGCGCATTTGATATGGATTATCGCGTGGTATGTTTTACTTCTACTTTAATTATCTCTATTTTGTTGTTGTTGTTTTTTTTATCAGATGTTTTGTTACTGCATTAAACATTATACAAATTTGATGATAATATGTTGAACATAATTAATAGTTTTTTTTGCTTTGAGCGGATATATTGAGACGTATTTAAATGGGATTTTAATATTATTTGAACAAAACCTTGTGAGGCGTAGGCGCCAAAATTAAAATCATCGACGCTATTTGGTATTTACCATTTCAATTCATTGACCCACGTTTTATTGGTGAAAGCTTGACTTTGTTATTATAAAGTATGTTGTCAAATTGTTCAGAATTGTGTCACTTTCCTCTTATAAAATAGTATATACATTATATCGATGTGGTGATAAAATTGATTTCAACCTCATTTAAGTATGTACATCAATAATAATTTGACAAATCAGTACTTTCAAATGTATGTAAATATAGGAAAGAAGCTTTTGTTCTAGGAAATACGATTCTAAATAATGCTGTTTAAAAATTCCATTACCGCTTCGATAGAATTTACGTATTATTACTATTGATGTGTTTATTCATATTTGTATGCTTAAATGACCATTTTATGCTATGTAGTGTGATGTAAATATGCTTAATTTCGTGACAGAAATAATATGTATATTTGAGTATGAAGATGATGTACTTGTGTATAAGTCTGAATAAACTGCCCGTCTGTCTGTCTGGCTGTCAAATAATTGTTAAGGGGAATACACGACAAGTTTGTACTATTTAGTAGGATGACATTTAAGTACATATGGAGTAAAACCTCTGAACATATAATGCCGTCTTATCACAATTTCAAATTAATCCGTTTATCAAAAGACAATACCGTTCTTAAATATAATAGTTTTCTTATTTTATTGCAGAAAGCTTCGTTGCTGATTGTACTTATGCATTGTACTTTGTTAACATTGGCGGACACAGATCTGGTTGGATTTCAAAAGGTCCGGCAACAGCTAGACTCTCTAGGGCGGATACAAAATGTTGTTATATCCGACAAGGGTGTATTTATTTGTCGATTCGGAATATGCTATTATAGCAGGTACATGAACTGTCTATGTCTCTAACAAAGATTTCAACGTATTTATTGACATTTTTTATTACTATTTGGGCGCTAAGAAATAAGAATTGATTAATTGTTTATTATATGTTTATCATTTAATGGACACGTATTGTTCCATTAATGGCCTAAGTATTTACAAAATTGTTTTATTTATGTTAAAATATTTGAGTGGCTATTTAAAAATGTGTGTGGCCTTTTTGATATTCAAATAACAAATTGCTAATTTTGGCAACACTAGCACTGTACTATGGTTGCACTTATCAGCAATGATCAATTACATTACTTCTTGTTTTATAAATAACCCAATCAAATTTATAATACTAATGTTACACTTAAAGATGCCTGACTATAAACATAGTTTTAAATGTTAAATTAACATGCCCGTAAATTGTTGCCTAGTTAAATTGTTATTGATTTTTTTAGAGGTAACATTTTAATTTGCTTTCATAGTTTTGAGGCCCTCAATCGAAGGTTTCCCGGCCTTTTCCCAACTGTGGAGGATTACCAAATACAGACGGGCCTACCATCGCTGTTGTCCAATACATGTTCGTACCTCAAAGCACAGAATACTACGTCGCTCGGGCCCACCATCGAGACAGAATGCTCTAAGTTAGCTATACCAGGGGATGGGGATGATTGTTGTCAGACGTAAGTTATTACGCAAACTGTTTTGTAAAAATAAACAAAATTACGCCCTTTAGGTAATCGTAGGCAATGCTGTTTAAATTGTATCTACTGTGACATATGTATGACCAAGATGAAACGCCTATCTGCCCCAGAATGTATATTTTCTGCATGCAAGGGTACTCATTTCCTATCGTCAAGTATCGAACAGATGTTGCTCTCGTTAAAAATAGCACGTGTTGACATTTTTTTCTTACCTCAAGGCGTTGAAGATAAGTTACACTTTTGATTAAAACTATACATTCAAATTTTTATACTTAATGCCACACATACATACAACTATGATATTGTTTGATTGGTATACAGGTGTAAGATACTACGCGCATTAACAAGTTTTAACTTCAATTGAATTGCCCTGTTCTAATGCGCACCCTCACTCCTGTTGCAATCGCTTTATATTTGTATTGTAATCCATTTATTTCTTGCGGTGTGGCCACATGTTGTTAATTTACAAACACATACAGTGGTTTAAAGGTGTTGGAATATGCTTGCATTTGCTTGTTTTCGGTTATTGAATATAGGCTAAGTGTTAGGTTTTCATACTTTCACTGCCCCACCCCTCCACACGTTGTTTCCATGACCGTTCAAAGACGGTGACTATAGCTGCAATCATTCGTTTATGCCAAATGTTTCGGATGTATTGTCTTGTATGGTTAAGGTTATCGGTTGCTTGTCTTAAATCAAAGATAAGCGAAAAAAAATTCTCTCATGATAATGTTTCTGGATTTTTTTTATTCCTTAGTAGTTTAGGATGCGTTATTCTAATTGTCCATTATCTATGCCCTGACATTCTCTTGTGGCTAATGTGCATACTGTTTATAATTGTTAATTGGGCACTATGTTGTGTTCTGAATTACATAGACCATTGGTCAAAGACGTTAATTTGCTGCATTCAAAGGGGGTATATTTGATGTTTGAATAACCTTTGAATGTGGACAAATGTTTGAATAACCTTTGAATGTGGGCAAATGTAAACAAAAGTTTTTCCTCTCGTTTCGCAAATTGATAATATACAATGCTTTTCGCTGGTCTGTAAATAAAGGCAGCAATGAGCACTCTTCTGGTAATATAGAATTCACGTCCATTAAAAGTGCAACGACGAGATAATAAAACGTGTTTATGTCCCTAGATATTCCTTGACATTCCACATTTAATTCATTTTTAATTGGAATTCTATGCCGTGGTAAATGTGTCGAATTTTACAGCCATTTATTTAAAAAAAATTGATTGAACACAACTTGCCCACATTTTGTTTGCAATCAGTACTACAATGTTGTATTGCTCGTGTCACTGGCGGTTCTCTGTGTTGATGCAATTGTACAGTAGATGCTCGTTTGCTTTCTTCCAGGTTCAAGTCCATCGTTCCATACACAAATTACAGCAGTTACCGCATTTTATATAATTTGCAAGGACAGCAGTGTTATACGCTACAGCTTTTCACGATTGGTACATGCGGGTAAGACATTAAATACGTTTTTTACCTAATTTGCATTTGCATTGCACATGAAATGAACTATTTCAATGTGGTCATTTAGTTAAATGAATATTCTGAATATATAAACTACTCTGTGTTCAGTATTTGAAGGAAAATATTCAGTGTGGATTTCGTTCGTATAATTATAGTGTGCCTACTGCCGTCATACAATAACTACAATTTAACGTGAATGGCCCCATTTATAATACGATTCCTGCCTTTCGATTTAAGATGTAAGCGCACCATATTTGCAATTGTTATGACAAAGTGTTTCAGAAGTGTACACAATTAGTTTTGTTACAAAACGTCACCAAGTATAACTTTTAAAGATTTTATTATACATTTTACACCATCCTTTCTATTTAACAATACGTCTTTAATTGGCCTTTATTTTAGAATCTATACTAATTATGTTTTAGTTAACACAGTTCTTTAATACAATTTCTCAATACATGTATATGAGTTTAATGCATAGAACATATATGGAAATACATGAATATAATATTTGTACTTACAAAACGTTTGGTAACAATCGAATCCTCACAAATAGGATTTCCAAACCCTTAGCCTTCTGAAAACAAATAAATGTACATTTATTTAAATCAAATTTTAAAATGAGGCATTTTTTTACGATCCTGTTTAGTACACTAAAACGGGTCTCCTAATTATGATATGCGATCGGACGATTGGAAATAAATCTTAATTTAAAATAAAAACAACAACATAGAATAGACTTTATATAAATGTTTGTATATTTCATTTTCAGGGATTATCCAGCATCCAATGAGTGCGCGAACTGTTTGCAGGACACCCACCTAATGGCGTTGTATGCCTACAACTACGTGACAATGAGCGTGGGCTTTAACAATTTTCAAATACAATCTTATTGTTCTTGCAAGGCATTGAGTTAAAAACAGAAGCAGCGGTTTGTGTCTCCCGGCTTTATGTTAGATTTCCAGTTCTGACTTGCCATCTAATTTAGTTGCTAAATACATTTAGTATGTTTATGTAAATGTATTTGTACAAAGAGTATGTTAAAAACAAAGACATCTATGAAGTAGTCTGGTTGAAGTCCAATTAAAGTTTAACATTATAAGATTTAGAATACAGATTTGAATTAAATTTTAAGTACTTTTTATTATTGATATTAAGTCTTTATGTATCCTTTGTGATAAGAAAGAATTGTATTTGTATGGACATCTTTTAAATCGAAAATACTTTTCACTCCATATGCTTATAAGCACATGCTTGGTTTATACGCTTGTTTGGCAACGTTTAATAGCCCGACGTTTTCAATAAAAGTTCATAAGAAACATCGTAAACATGTTTCATCGTCATGGCAAGAAAACAGCTCTACCGACTATAGCCTTTGAAGAATGATATATGACAACATTTAACCAATTTATGTCAAGCGTCTAGACAAAAGGCCTTGGCAAACAGCGCATGATGCGGCATCTCATCAGTGTCTGCGCTGATTGCTTTAAAAAAATCTTTAAGACATATTCTAAGTATAGATATTGATATACTAGACATCCCTTATTTTGGAAATAAATTGATCCAATTAAGAAGGATGGGAGAGTCCACTAAGCATAAGTGCGTTAAAGATGAACGAGGATACATTGTTCATCCACACATGAAACGGATTTACCATAAAATAGAGCAAACAAAGAAGCTCAATAAACTCTATCGTGAGAGAAATTCGCGTTTGAATTTATTACTTTTATAACCCAACACTGACAATTAACATAAAATGATTTAGACGGGCATGACCACATCATAAGGTCAGGGCAAAAGATTTCGGGTCAAAAAGGTTTGAGAGCTAAGCGAAAATTTAACTCATCACAAACAGAACGCTTGTCTTAAATGATCTCAATCAAGTGAAGCCATGATGACATATAATTAAAACATACTTGCTAAAATCAAGCAAGGGACCCAACAAATGCATGCATGAACATTATTTTAGTGTACTTAGTGTCGTTAGTCGTTACCATCAAGTTTTAACGGTATTCACATTGTAAATATTTTTATCCCGTCGGTAACGTGAGACACAACCACGAAGAGTGTAACAAACATATTTATCAGATTAATGCTTTTAGATGCATGGTCAATTTAAAAAAGATATGTAAATGATATATAGAGGATATTTGTTGTTTTCGGTAGCATATCGAATTTAATTCACGAGTGATCATAGAAATTTATATTTTCACGAGTGGCGTAGCCACGAGTGAAAATATTTTTTTCTATGATCACGAGTGAATTAAATTCGATATGCTACCGAAACCAACAAATTTTCTTTTTATTTTATGCTTATTTTTGTAGTTTTGTTAATTTTCCGAATTTGCCTCATTAAGTTTCCCCGTGGGGTGCCTCAATTTTTAGAACGCACAAAGAACTTACTACACAAGAAAATAGTTCACATCTGTAAAAAGTGTATTACTATTAAAATCAATGTTTTATTCAACATATATCTTTTTCATACTTTATACATTCAATATTATTACAAACAATAGTTTAATTTAAATTATTATGAAATTAATAGTGTTGCATATACTGGCGTAGTAATTTGTGTATTCAACTGATCTCAAAGTTACGAAAGTGCTCGCCATGTTGAACAACACTTTTACGACTTGCTGGATTAATAACACATAACTGGATTAAACTAGGAACGCAAACATATTTCAACAGTGTTTTTGTGCTAAATGGTTTCGATATCAATCACTGTCACTCTCTGCAATAAGACGGATTCGCTTGTAGTGTCGCTGTACAGGGGAATCTGCGGTTACCGCCGGTGTACGGGATGGAGATTGCCTCTGGTGATTGACTACGTTCTGTGTCTGGGAAAGGCCCATGTAAGATTCAGAGTTGTGAAAATTAAATGTTACATTGCCCTGGAAATGTGAGTTGACAAAAAATCCTCGGGCCATCGGAAAATCACTTGATGCAGGTGTGGCTGACGCAGTGGCAGTGGCTGTGCGGTTGTGCTTTTCAACTGACTGGTTTGAATGAGAAAGTATTTTTGAAATATTTTTTGACTGTTCCTTGTTCAAACTGCTGTAATTATTTAAGCTGTAAATATTTCTGTGCCCTGAAATCTGTATTATTTGATGAGCAGGAACATTCTCGTCATTCAGCTTCTGAATCAAGTGCTTTCTTGCACTGAAAAAAGTTTATTTCTATGGTAAAAATAAAATCGATATTCAACGGTACACATGACATATTACATAAGATATAAGTTGTAATTGTTTTGTGTGCTCTTGAAACACTTCAATAAATACATGGTGGTCTGTCAAGTACTGGATGTAATGGAACCGGAAAGTAGAGGAATAGTACTAGTCGAGTACAGGAGATTTTATGAATTAAAATTTTGAGTGTTGTAGCATGTAAATTGGACAAACAACACCTACTTAATAAATGGGAGGTAAGTGATTTTTATTATATATTTTAGTCTTGTTATGAAAGTAGTGTATATAATATGGGGTTTTGACCTGTATGGGGTGATTCTTGGCTCTTGAATACCAGCATCTGTTTTCATCTCGGTCATTATGCTGTATAGCTTGTTTATTCCCATGGCAGACTTCCTGAACCAGCATTGCTGTGTCTTGTTGCCAGGAGTTAAGAAGAAGGGGCTGTCTTCTGTCATCATGTCAACAGGGCGTTTGTCGGCATATAGCTTGTAGAGATGCACCGGATCTCTGTCAGGTTGTTCGGGAACTGCATATGCCCGTGGCTTGACTTTCCTATGAATAGTTAAAATGTGTGTTGCATTAAATGTTTTGTTTAAATTAAATACTATTCCAACAAAAGTGAAGTCTACTGTATATTAATAATACAAATAAGAATTATATTGTAAAAAAAGGTCTATAAATTCACTTGTGATAATAGAAAATATATATTTTCAATTGTGGCTTCGCCACTCGTAAAAATAATAATTTCTATGATCACTCGTGAAATAAAATCAATATTCTACCTTAACCAACACATATCCTCCATGTTTGTATTATTTTTACTAAAGAAAAATTCCATTTAAATATTTTATAAACAGTACCAGTTTTTATATAAATAAAAAATTATCAATTCAGATTTGTGTACAAATATATTAAAGTAGGAAAATCACCTTATATCCCTAGGATTTTCACCAGTACGGGTTTTTGTCTGACGCTCAGTGTCGAAGGTGATGAATTCTTCACCAGTTTCAAAATCGATTCCAAGGCTGACATCACCCCAGCATAGGGTGTGAATTTCCTTGCCGGTTCTCATCCCAAAATGGGTTGTACATATAAGCCACAGTGAGTGTAATAGAGCTCTTGGGCTTGATTCTCCCAGAGTTTTAGCTGCGTACATAGCTTCAATATGTTCATTTGTTAATGCCTGGGCTTGATGCGGTTTATTTCCATAACCTTCTTTTTTCAGAGCTTTTTGTTTACTTTTTAATACTTCCCTCACTTTGGCAAATTCAGGGTCATTTATCAAAGAGTGCTTGTAGTTCATGTGCCTTAAATGCCTGTCGATTGAGCTTAAAAATGCCCTCAAAGATGTGGGTTCATACTCTGATCCATCTTTTTTAGTCACACCCAACAAAAACTCGCAGACCAGAGGGTTCAATTCATGAGGAGGTATATTTTCAATATTTCTTGCCTCATTTTTGTGACTTTTTAGGAAAGTTTTGAAAAGTCTGATGTCATTGTCGGTTTTCTTTTTTGTATTTAAATTTTCGTTTTCAAGCAGAAAGCTATCCACACTTACAGATCTGAAATTCCTTGTTGGTGTTGATGTTGGGTTTTGTTCTTTTTCTTCCTGTGTTGATGCTGTTACCAGTGGATGTGGGGCTGATGTTGCTGCTCCTGCTGTTGGTGCTGCTGATGTTATTTCTTGTGATTTTGAAGCGCTGTCATCATCTTGTTCATTCATTTCATTAAAAAAGTCATCAAAGTCAAAGATATTTGAGAAAAGAAGATTTATTTCATTGTTTTCCAATTCATCCATTGTTGTTAAAGAGTTAAGCAGCAGACGAAATAATTATGTTTAAGGGAGGTAAATGTGTGTTTCAGGTTCAAGTAGACTAGTCTCCCTTGAATAAAAATTGCAATTGAGGCTCACCATGGGGTTATTGGGGAAGTAGTTCCAGTATCTAACTGAAACAGTGAAAAATAACGATATTTTTCACTGTTATGTTTCACTGTTTGAAACAGTGAAATACCACTTTTATTTCACTGATATTTCTCTATAAACCACCGGAAAGCATAAAATAAAAATCAGTATTTGTCATATCATTGATCTCTGAGATTACATGTGTATCACATGCAAATTTTGAAAACAAACAGCGAAATGAATGATTTATTTTATAAAATAATATGATTATTTCAGTTCGAATACAAATTAGCAAACAACAGTCAAGAAAAGAAGGAATTCAGATTTGCAATATAATCGTCTCCATTGTACTTTGTTATATCCCCATTTATCCTTCTCAATTATTTTGATGGAAAACATACGCCGTGATTCGTATTTTCCCCATGGGCTTTACACGGCTTACTAAGACATCAATTCATTTGGGTAAAACTGTTACAACGGGCAGTAACAGCCGTTTTTATCTGTTTAGTTACAACACATACAACGCTGAAATGTTGAACATATACGATAATATGGATGCTTCTGTAGGAAAGTTCTGTAGTTTTAAGAATTGCATGTCATACATGCATAGTGTAACTTTAAAGGCAAACGCACGTTATGTGTAAGGTCGGTGTTTGTCTACACAACAGAATAGCGAAACTTCGCGTAACAACCAGCAAGCTTATACAAGTGATGAAAATTATGAGTGATAAACAAGTCATTACAATATGCAGCAATATTTAACCATTAATTACATTATATCCCGTAATTGATCGTATATATGTACATGAATATTAAAACGTTCACGTGAAGACCTGTTTAAATTTTCAATTTTATGAAAGTGCGACTAATTCGCTGTTTACATATTGATGTTACATGCATGGCTTGAGTCGGACGATATAATATGTTCGTTTGTTTTTGCAATAAAGGAAGTTCTCTTTAGTAATCTATTGCGCCTATATTATTTAGATTATTTGCATCATGACAATCGCATTCAGACACGTTCATTCATAGCATACGAACAGAATGTGATACAATACAATGAAAACATTTTCGCGCGAAAAAAGATTGTACGAGATATACCGTCAATTTTGGGTAGGAATTAATTTTAATCAAAATGTCTGCTTACTTGTTCGTCAATGTTTGAAATAATGCCGGGTCTTTACAAATTGCGTTCAATTAAAATTAGCATTTGTTCGACCACAATTAAAAAATATTAGAAATACCTTGTATAAATAAAGATGCTGGTTTAAGTTTTAATCGGTAAAATAAAAGGACACGCCGACTTGGTCCATTCTATTTTTTCTAGATAATCACATATAGAAAAGTCCATCTTCATAAGACATAATAATACGCTGTAAAGTCTACGACAAAAGTAGACAAAGAAAGCTGTAATGAATTCCAGTTGCCAATTAATCTAAAAATCTTAATCTTAAAGATGTTCATACACACGGGGTGTGCTCTGTGAAAAGGGGGTTTATGCGTGTACTAATTAGGGACGACCTTTTCCGCTTATGATGTCGTTGTTTTAAAGACAGTCTCTTCTATGCAACAATACAGTTTATGCGGAAAGTGTAGTCCCTGATTAGCCTTTGCGGACTGTACATACTAATCTGGGATGACTCTTTACGCACATGCATTAAGCCCCCTTTTCGCAGAGCGTGGTTCAAATGTAAGTAGTGTGCATATAAGTATAGATCTTGTTTATTTACTCTTTCACTTGCGTACAAACTGATGGACGAACGACCTATTTTGAAAACCATAGCTGTATGTCGCTCGCATGAGATATAGAGAATACTAGGTTAGCGTTGAATAGAGAGAAGTTTATGTTGCGAGGCTTAGAACACCGGGAGCGCGAGCCTTGACGAGCGCTTTCGGTTTTTGAGCCGAGCATTATAAACTTCTCTCTAGCTAACGCTTGTCCTAGTATTCTTTTTATCCCATTGATATTTTTCAACGTGAAATGCAACATTAATATATATAATAACCTTAACAATAATTTTAATTCATTCTTAAAAGCGCTTGAAATCTAACGAATGTAACCATGCGTAGTGATATAGAATGTATTTGTTCTGGTACGCAAAATAGTCTTAAAAAATTTCACACAAAAAACAGTTAAACGAGAAAAGATAGCACCATATGCCTCGATTAAATTTTACGCAGCAAGCAAATTGTAGCACAGAACGACCGCGAAAAGAGGATTTTACTTTAACATAATTCATTTTATTTTCGAAAGAAAATGATCAGAATCAAATATGGCGGCGATTGCTCCTTACAAAATGATGTCGATGTCAACATACATTTACATGTAGATTTAACACACAGCGTCGTTCTAAACATAAATTACCACATTAAACTAAACTCGCCTAATTATTTCATGGACGCTGCAGATTTTGATGGCGTCTAGATCTAGCCATCACATCCTGTAGTCGATACCCAAACACAAGACAATCCGTAATAATTCTATTAAGCTTTGAAACACTTGTTGCAAACGGGTTAATCTTACTGAATATACTTTCTTTGATTAAATAACAAAGACAAAGTGTATTCATCAAAGAAAATACCCTTACATTTACTAACATCCAAAAGCAAAACAATTCGAATGGACTACTGATCCAAAATACACACCCCTCAGTATGTTCCACACACACAATTTCACATCCAAATAGGCACGCACATTCTAAAAAACAAAAACACGAATAAGCTAGATCTAAATGTAGATCAAAATCCTTCGTCTCGGCGGTTCCATCCGAGGTAAGTAGTTTATAGAATATGCACTTTTTCATAATTAATCCAGGAACCATTAACACGAATAAAAATGCTCGTCTTCAATGTTTTATTCCTAGACATCGCATACTAGTTTCGTGTACACTTAAAGATGAAATCACATATTTTTGGGAAATGACGCATGTTTATCATTTCATGACGCCATCAATCAGCTGATTCATTATACGGATGGCGTAAAATTATGTCTCTTGACTAGATCAAAAGGCTGAAGGTCGTATAATTTTAAAGTTAAAGTTTTATCGGCTCATCATTAAAATCATTCAGTGGTAGAATAACAAGTAGACCGTGCACGCGACAGGTATATTCAACAAGGTGGGATACAGGTTAGTTTATTTCATGGGGTGTTATACCATCAATGTCGGTATTCAAATGGGATAAAAATGTATATTTACAAAAAATAAGTAGTTACATATGATTGAATTTCATGTTGATATAAGTCAAACAACTGGCCAATAACGATGGGTGTAAATGCGTTATTGTCTATATTGGCCCATGCTGTCTCAGTACAGAATACAACATTAAGTCATAAGGACAAAAATGGTCATATAAAGTGCCTTAAAAAAATGACAATAGTTTGACCCCCGGTTAACAAAATGTTAACGACGCACGACTGATAAAGTTCAGCATGATTGATAATAAAGTCAAGCACAAGGGAATGTTTGTGAAAAAATGAACATTCTCAAAATGTATTGTAATTCAATTAAGCAAATCTTTATTCAATACACAACTATTATTTGCTATGAATTCATTGTTGAAAGTATGTTTCAGTATAAAATGCGCAAAATATTATTTATAATATTTTTTATAATTTTGATTGCATACATACAAAGCTAATAAACAACAATACAAACAACGCATAATGGGGAGCAGAAATCTATATCAGACGTTTACTATACAAATGGATCAGAGAGCAATATGTCCTTATGTACAGTTTACAATGACTTCCGTAATTTATCCGCTGTGTGAAGATGTGCACTTGATGACATACTCTTACAATAAGAGTTCCGCTTGCGTCAAATCAGAATGTGTCCTGTTTTTCAGCGGTCGAGATCATTACGCGCTACATCTCACATTTTTGCCCATTGTACGCGCGTCAACAACGTGTATATATACATATATATATTGATGTAGGTTACTAGTTTTGTCAGTATTGGCTGCGAATGTTTCAACTACTATGTTCAGGGTAAGTTAATTAGGGTTGGGTTAATTGTTGAGTTGTGATATTTAATGTATCTTATCGTTGCCAAATTGTGTGTTACTTTATACATGTGATGTGTTTATCTTGGATACATCGTGGTTCTCTAATCTCGAATATACAAACAAAATAACATGGGAATGTATATGTATTTGATTTTAATGACCTTGATAAAACGTATTTTGTGATGACTGTTAAGCCGACGGTGAGAATAGTTAGGATAAAACTTCTTTTCAGGCTGATAATGATGATTATTAAAATGATTCTGATGAAGATGAAGATATTGATGTAGAAGAAGAAGATTATGGTGATAATGATGATGATGATGATGATGATGATGATGATGATGATGATGATGATGATGATGATGATGATTATGATAATTTTTATTTGTATAATAATAATAATAATATAATAATACTAATAATAATAATAATAATAATAATAATAATAATAATAATAATAATAATGATAATAATAATAATAATAATAATAATAATAATAATAATAATAATAAAATAATAATTATTATTATTAATATTAATATTATTATTATGCTGCGGCTAATGATGATGATTATGATGATGATTTCGACGACGATGATAATAGTAATGATGCTGATGATTTATTATTATTATTATTATACATTACTCTTTTGTTATTATTTTCATTAAGAAAGAAGTGCAACACGTACAGACCGTCTGCGCGTGGTCAATATTACTAGCGCTTAGTACAGGAAGCGCACACTCAGAACGGATCCGATTTGTTAGGCAGTATCGTGATCATCAACGACAAGTGTCCGTTTCCGAAAAGGGATTCAACATATGCGACGGAGCGCGTTGCCAAAATATCAGGTAAGATTAAGTCTCTACTGAAAAGTAGACTCTGTAATGACAAACCATTGCCCTCATGATGTAACTCCGCACAATGTGCCGATGTTATTTTTATGACAACGTTAATTACTTTTAATTCATCCATTTATAATAAGGATAATTGTATTAACTGACTGTTTTTCGTTCATGTATTTATTAGTATTGACTCTCTCCGCGGCCGTTTCCCTGGATTATTTCCGAAGCTCGACGAATATGCAAGTACACTTGGCCTACCTATCCTCTATGGCGACTTCCAGAATATGTACAACACTTTAAACTTCAAGTGTCCGGCCGACGGTGACGACTGCTGTCCGACGTAATTTTATTTAGTTTCGTTTAATGTATGCATATCAACAGCGCCTCATTTGGTTCGCGTTGTTAAAAAAGGAATGGCTTGTTATGGGAGCTTATAAACGCGCTTGTAATATCATACCATATTTTTGTGTACGAGTTCAGGAATTATGTTAGTAAGTGAGCCTTTGGCGAGCTCACTAACGAATTTCCTGGACGAGTTTAATAAAATATGGTATGGTATGACAACGAGTGTCAGATCTTTTTTATCACATGCTTTTAAATGAGCAAATTAAATAAATATTAACGCAAACATAATGATAAATCTCGCAAATTGTTTACATTTCATGGCGTCATTTGGAATGCCTCGGCTTTTACAAATCAAATTAACAAAATGCGATTGGTCAATAAACGAAAACTAAGCCAATGAAAACGCTTAGAAATGTTGTATTACACATGTGTAATAAAAGAAAATATGTAATGGTTGTATTACATTGGAATCAGGGTATAGCATATGATAAATATTTTTATTGAAACTACATAGTATCGGATTTTTACAAGCATATATACAATAAAACGATGAAAATGCAGTATGCTATAACGTTCGTTTACATCACTTAGGCGAATGTCCTTTTTGTTAAACATGTATATATATATATATATATATATATATATATATATATATATATATATATATATATATATATATATATATATATATAATGCCCAACAAAACAAATAAGTAAACAACCTTAGAGAAAAAAACGTATCGACAACATATATTTTTTTATTCCATTACACAAATTATTATCCATTGTATTTTCAGTTATAAGTGTATTGTTCCAAATGACTTTAGAAAGACCATCCACACAGAAGGAGAGAAGTGCTTCATTATGCAGGCATTTACAATTGGGACTTGCGGGTAAGTACAATTGCTTTAACTCTGTTTGAACGGAAATTGTACAATCTAGATGCTTCTGCAATTTTATTTCGCAATTGTTCGCGAAGAAAAAGGTGATATAAGCTTTGCGCGTGGAGATTTGATAATGAATAAAAGACAAATAACGAAACACCTGCATTAAATAGTATGATACAATATCAATAGTTACTTTAAGAACAAATACTTGTGGAACTAAACAAATTTAATACGTCTAGGAAAGGATATGACAAGTCCAATTAAAATGTATGCAATGACCCTAAAAACATAAAAGAAAAATGTCGTCGGAAAACAGAATTCCTACTGAATTGCAAATTGAAGTATTTGATAGCTAATTATTCTCAAGAAAAATGCATGCACTAAATAAAAGACGTTGTATTAAAAAATATATTGACACTGAGTGCTTTCAAAACAAATGACAATTGCCCCTGAGTGTTGTTTCGACCACAATATGGGTTAAAAACAGTCAAGCTTTATTTATTTATGATACAATGCAAATCTAGGATAACTGACCTGAATGTATATATGCGTTTTAATACACTATGTTTTCTACCTATACTACTTTGCACAAGAAAATGAGTTTTAAATGAAGAGTTATGGTTCTTTTATAACGTACTTTCTCTCAAAGATGTCTATCATTATATGATTTTTTTAAAGACCGTGATTCATTTTGAGTTATTATCTGCAGAATAATAATGAATAATGAAATGTGTTTTTCACAAGAACACAATCACAAGGACAACTGCCCCATGCCCAATGGACATAAAGTTATTATTTATGCAACATGCTATTAAAGGCTATGAATTTCGGAAGATCTTTTACACTTTATGTCTTTCATCGTTATGGAATAATAGTGGGTACAAGAAAATTGGCATAGGGCGATAACTCTGAAAATATTGAAGACAAATGGAAAGTAGCGTTACTGTACTCTATAGGTATAATACGTTAACTCTGTACTTAAACACACATTATTTTATCAGTACATTAAGTTTCATTTAAATCCAATGCATACTTTTAGTGAGAAGCTTTGCACAATACATTTGCAGTACAGTGTTATGTTCGGCAAATGGCAATAGGTAAAAAATAAAACACTTTCTTTTAATGTCGACTATCACATTATTAAGTTAATTTAAATTGCTTTAACACTCATTAATTATTGATGGGCACTTGAACAGCAAACAGATTATCAAAATAGCTCGTCAAATAGTGACACTATAGTTATGGTGCTTGTACTGCTCATTTCATATTAAATATGATAATATTTGCTTTACTCTATAAAATGACTTACAAAAATTACCTATATACTATCATTCCTAAAATACTAATTGGAGTTTCTATCAATATTGTCTGTCGATGTTCAAGGTTTAACTGAATCAACTGCACTCATAAGGAAATTGTGCTATGCTGAACACAATTTTGTAAGAGGCGAAACCATGTAAATCCATAAGATACAGTTTTTGTACTCTGCATAGTCTATTCATGTCCTCTATTATTGTATTAAGTTTAATTTTACTCCCTTCAATACTATGTCACTTATGCTCCACACAAAAGATGTGCGGACTGACGATGTTATTACTATGGAATGCATATAGGCATATTAGTAAAACATAATTTTAATGAACAACCCAAACAGGTTTCCGAACTTAAGACTCAAGAGTCATACGTAGAAATAACCGACTGCAAAGATTTTTCCACCAAACTTTGTGTAAACGTGATAGTATTGACATAAAAATGCTTCAACGATCACAGCCATGACATAAAATAACCCGATGTTGTGCCCTGTTTCCAATAACATGTGTACTTTTTAAACCATGATTTGGTACTGAATACACATCATAATTTCATATTATTTCTAAGACATTGTCATTTTTTAAAGGTCCTTTTAATTGTCTGCCATTTATAAGAGGCCAATTAAACTGAAAAAAATGTACCGAAACGTTGGACACATAAAGAACATTTCATCTCATTTGTATATTTATTTTCAGGATCTCTGCAAACGATGGTAGCTGCAAGTTCTGCGTTCAAGACGACCATGTGTTGTTTTTGCTGGCGTTTGACTTCAAAACATGGACTATATCATTTAAAAGCTTCAAAATTGAGTCTTACTGCTCATGCAAAGCGCTTTAATAGATGTGCAGATTTATTTCAGTCTGTAAATTCCCAAACTATGCCTGTCAACCGGGCAGGCTGATGGAAAAGCCTGTCTGGACAAAAAATCACATGACCGAACAGCGTGAGTTTATAACTACAGAACTAAGTAAAGTTTAACTCATATTTATTGCAAGGTGCAGCCTGTTTGTAAGTAAGTAAAATAAAACACTTGCGTGTTTTAGTGATTACAGTGTTTGATGGACAACAGCTTTAAATTCTAGTCAGACTCAAAACAAAATAACATAAGATAATTGGTGTTGCCTTCTTTATCCTGAAAGTCAAGACCATCATAAGAATCACAACCAGAGTCTTCATGTGTTGTTTTCTGTTTCAACCTTTAGTTAGTGTTCTTAATGACAATAAAGGCTCGAAATTCACGAAATAGTGGGGTGTTTTCGTTCTTTTGACAAGTATGAGACTTTTTGGTATTTAGTCATTATGGTTTTGGGCCTGTCACAAGGACCGGCGATAAAGAATTTTGCCGGACAAGACTGGCGGTCCGGCCTTTTCAGGAAGCCTTTTTTAAATTTTATTTATATATACTCATTATGCTTATTTTCTTGCTTGCCTGCTTGCGTGAGTGAGTTGGTTAGTGAGTGTGTTACAGTGTAAATGTTAGTTGTTTACTGTTGTAGAAACTGTACTATGGTATTGTGTGTTTTCGTTTATAGAAAAAAATGCTTTTATTCTTTTCGATAAGATCATATATGATGTATATTTGTGAAAATTACAAGTAAGTATATGTAGTGAGGCTTTGAAAACCTATTCCACAAGTCTAAGTGTCTCTTTAATACGTCAAATGTAAGATGCCATGAGTAAAATATCACAACATTAACATGTTTTATCTTAAAACGACACAGTCTAAGAAATAAAAGTATATTAACGCATATACTTTGCCATGTTCCTCTCGCAATACGGTCACTATACGTGAATGACTGGCATACACATTTTAAGAAAATAAAATTGTTTACTCCCAAACTGTAATATATGCAGCGAAATATTTCCCAGAAGAGCAAAAACATGTGATGTATAATTAATTGTGGTCCAACAGAGCTTCGTCCTTATTTATATAAAGAAACGTATGATATAATTTGTGTGTGCATTGAGGCTTTATGTCAAATTTACTATTAAGCATCAAAGGAAGGCGTGTACAAATGTTACGAATCAAAATAAAGTCAAAAATAGCTGTGCTATCATTTACCAAGTAAGAAATAATTATTTCATGCTACATTCCATTTAAATGTGCTGCGGACAGGAGTCCCAAACAAGGCGTGTTTAGCCGTTGGTTCATACTCTTTAAAACACCGAGTACAATACCATTAACCAGAATCCATCATTACTTTTAAATAACGAAAGTCATATGATTCCATCATGATGCCATTTACATAAATGCACTATAATAGTCATTCAGATGAACATAATTCATGATAAGTTCGTCAATTAAAATATATAAAACAATGGTCATATCCATAAGCATTGATAATGATTCCATCTGCGTAAATGAACAAGAAAATAGATCCTCAAATACGAATCATCTTCGTACATCATTAAGAAAACATGTTTAATGATTAGAATCCTTACAAAACAGTTTCTCCAATTATTGTCACTGAAAGCAATATCTTTGTTTTAGGGCTAGGGATCATGAAATTATCGTGGCCGTGATATTTCTTATATATAGAAATATATTTTAGAAATACATAATTCTCTATTGGTCAGAGATTCATTCTAAGGACAACGAAAGATACTTTTTAAAGAACATTAAGAATTGTTGAATCAGTAAGATTTCTTTGTATGAAAAAGTAATCAGACCAATAGGAAGTGAGTTGAATTCCTATCACGTGTTTTCCAAAGTATGTATGCATATTGTTTCGCCAAACATCTCACTTCGTAATATTTTATATATTACATAGTTATTTTTTTCGGGCAAAAGCGGCGTACATTGACCTTTATCTGTATCACTTTTCGTAAATACATATAGCCATAGCTATCAGACTCAATTTTTTGCTGCCCGTGTCATATTTTTTTCGCGAATAATTCAAAGACCACTTGAGCTACATAGACACTTCGACAAATGCTATATGACACGTATTTGCATACATCGGAATTAGTACGCTAGGAGAGTCATTGTTTTTTAGCGCATCGTTCTCTATCTTCTTGCATTATAGGATTTCATCGTCAACATACAACCTTTTGCTTTTATTTGATTTGCTTCCTTTTTTTCTGTTTCCCGGCATTAGGGGAACAAGTCATACTCCCAGGCTGCTTTACCGCTAATTGCGATTACTTTTTCCAAACACAATTTTGGTAAATATAACCCGCCTAAAATGTATAGCATGAATACAGATTTATTTTTAATTTATTTGCTTCAATATATTCGATTTTTTTTAATTAATAACCTCATAAACAAATTAACGCTTGTTTAAAACAATGATCTGAAAAACAATGCACATTTCCTACAGTCGTATTTTCAACCAATCAAATAGCGGTACTGTATTCGCTGCCAGACAGCTTGTTGCTACCGGTTCACACCCCATCCGTTAAATCGAAAGTGAAAAGTGTTGCTAACGAAAGTATTAATCAAATAAATAAAAAGTACCGCTGTAGTCTATCAAAGCACAGATCTGAAAATCACCTTGCCTAGTTATCTGTTATATGACGATTGTATCACCAAGAATTATATTTAACCCTTTTCTTGAATATTTATAACAAATGTATCGCGAGTATTTTCTTTATTATTGATATTACAGACTTGAATACAATAATATATAGTGTTGCGTGTGAGTTTGCATCCACAACATTATGTTTCTTTTCGTTTACATTGTGTTGTTTTGTTTGGTATTCCTGTTTTAATATGATTATTGGTGTTATATTTATTATTATGTTTTAAATTGATTATGCTAATGGTTGATCTCATAAGAATAATTGTGTTCATTATTGCTCATCTGTGATAAATGTTGATCTCAACCGATTAAAGTGATATTAAGGGCATCTAACAGTATATGCTATATTTATATATGTCTATCTAAACCCTTGTTTATTTGTGTGTTCTCACTTCATATACACTTATTTTTGTTAATGCAGCATCAGATACTAATATAATATCCCAGAAATAGAAAACCAATGCATTTGAATATCAACCGCACTTTCGTTTTGACAACTGGCGACAGAAAAGATTCGATGTACGATGTGAGTCTAAGTGTAGTTTTCATGCCGATTAGTTCATACGACACAAAGACACAATATTGTTTTACGGATCATTTCGGCTTAGAGGACTGGGTGAGTATTGTAAAATATCGAATATAATATATCGTTTTTATATAACTGGTAGCAAGATGAGTTGTAGATAATTGGTCAGTTACCACATATTAATTAACTATTTTGACCTGTTAATTCTTTTCAGCTAAAGTCAACAGTAAAAATGCCCATATTATCACTTTAATTGTGATGTTTATTGATAATCTGTGATTATTTTGATCTCACCCAATCCGTTGAAATATACAAATCTGCGATTTGTGTTTATCTAATTCGAATCAATATGCTTAAAATATATTTTCGGGGATATATCTTTGTCTCATCGGAATCATTTTGCGAATTGTCGGCAAGTACATTTACATCTGTAATGGCAACAACAACGTGATGTATTGGAACCGGCTTAATCTTCTCTCCTCTTGGGGCATGCCATTGTTGTGGAACACATGTACAGCTAAGTAAGCTAGGAACTGCGGAAATGTTATGCAGTATAAATCCCTGTAGTGTTTATGGCAACCCTATGATGGTTCAACAGTGCCCAGTCAGTCTGAAATAATGTAAATATTCTAAATTGTGTAATTTACATAAAAAATAACGATTAATTAAGATGTTACCAATAGCAATTCTATCTGCTAGTTTATCATAATTTGGTAGGAATTTAACTGAAATATTGTCAGAAATATTAACATGCGTATCAGATGTTTCAGCATCAGCGGACGCCATTTTGGATGCAGCGTGTGAAGCGTAGCAACAATCACTAAGGACGGGTCAGTGAGCGGAACTATGCATTGAAGTCGGCATCTGTATTCTCGTGGTATCGCTCTTCCTGCGGTTTTGCAATTGCGCCATCCTTCGAGCAGTTTACATGTCAGAGTCTGTGACCCAAAGTCCATTGGCTCAAAGAAGCAGTTTACATATGATCATAAACAATGCTGTGGAAAGTTTTGGCTTTTATCCATCAAAAACACGTTTATTTACCAAAATTATCAATATTGCTAATTAACATTTCAATATTTTAACCTATTTTCAACTTGTTTACACTTCGTCTGCTCGCACATTGCAGATTTACTGTTATGTCACATATCACTATTTACAGATTGGGCCTTTAACCGCTAAATTAAATTCTGTTGTATTTTCGTACCAACATCTTCCAGACTGTTCAAAATCAAAAACAAAACAACAACAGGGCATTTACATACTTCTTCATCATTTATCAAATTTTAAGGGTTGTGTATGTTTTCCATTTTTAGAAGTTGCTCTGCATATTGCTGGGCATTACACAATCAATTCTGAAACTGTTGAGCAAAACAGACCGGTTTGGTTTCCATAAACCAACAAAGGAGGCTTTCATCAACTCTCAAAGTTTTGAAGGGATAAAGATACTAGCCATGGTGATCTTATTTATTGGTTTTGATGGTTTACTTTGATGTAACATACGTGAACTTGCATATATTTTTAAAGAGAGCTTATATGTGTCTGTCTTTAAACAAAATAAGCTATGGAATTTTAAATATCATGTGTTTAAACATTGTCAACGGGTTGTTAAATTAACGAATTGAGGAAAATCGTTCAACTGCAAATTTAGTCTGTTTGTCGACTCGCGACTGCAAATACTTGTAAAACTTGTAATAAACAACTTCCGACAAGTTTGTCAAAGCACTTAGTAACTAAACCACTGTTTTGTGCTCATTTGTAACACGACAGTGTACAGTAGCAACACGCTTGTTTAATTCATTCATTAATATGATTTCCTGTTTATTGTAACATACATAATTTGGCTGTTACGTAGTGTTCTATGATAAATGTACAATACGCTGGTACAATAGCAGCATTGTTTATTATTTAAAAGATAGTAAAATTTTACGATATTGTCTAAGTGGACACCATATCCTCTATAGCGGGATCATATGGTGCTTGTATTCAGTGTAATTGTTCACTTTTTGATAAAAGCAACAAACTTGGCACATTTGTAGATAAAAGTATTTTATTCAATTTTAGCTATGGACCCATCTCCAATTTTCAAGATGGCCGCCATTTTCAAGATGGCCGCCACGATGGCCGCCAAAATTTAGGAAATTACATGTAACTGCCATAATTGATTAAAATATTATGTTTTTGGCATCGAAAATAGCTGTTTTATATTATAAATTAATTAAAATATGTGTCTACATGAGAAAAAATGAATTGTATATTGCATATAAGTCAAAATGGCTTCCAAAATGGCCGCTAAAGTACCAAAAATAGGATTTTCCTACTCTAATCAATAATTTCAATATTCATTGAACGTATGTTATATAAGGAAATGTTTTTCTTTTTTGTATTTACATATACCTTCCTTTGTATGATATGCTCAACATATTGTTTCAGTCCTTAAATAAAGAAATAACTGCATTCAACGAGTTCATACTTCCAGACCTTAAAGCTGCCTTAAAAACTAACCGCGGTCACATCCTCCAGCACATATGGTACTAGTATTCAGTGGAAGTGTTCACTTCTTGATAAAAGCAACACACTTTGCTCATTGTTAGTTTAAAGTATTTAAGACAAAATAGGCTATAGAACCAAATCATATTTTTCAAAATGGCCATTATTTTCAAAAAGGCCGCCAACCTATCAAAAAAAGGAGAACATATCGAGGTGCTGACTTTTTGTTGCGATCTTTTACAAATGAAATATTACAATACTTTATAACTAATTATGCTGATAATAACAAATATTTGCAGGAAAAACATTTATTATAAGTATGTTGTTAATTTTGTACTTTTTATAAGGTCAAAAGGTCTTTTTTTTTGGGGGGGGGGAATTATGCTTTTTTGGCAAATATTCATTTACTTAAATAATAATAAAATCCATAAAGCAGATAGGGTGAGCTAGAATGGTCACTGGATTCAGATATACGTAGACAACTTTGTTAACTTTTGAGGAGAGCCCTCCATTTATCTGTTTGCCATTCCATTTAATGCAAAAGAGTCAGTGTTTTGCTCCTGGAAACGAGGAGCTAAGTTAATTGATTGTTTCAACATTGATTGGTCAGATTTTGATAGCATATATATTTTATGTCCTTTCAGTTTGCTCGGCCGCAGTGTTTAGATATAAAAGACCGACAAATCGACAGAGCAATGGGCATTGTAGGAGCTCGAATTATGCCAACTCAGCAGTGGTTTCCGATTCTAAGGAGATCATCAATGGACAATCTTCTTATTCTTTAAAAGTATATCGTATTATTCAATTTCAACATTCCAACAAGGAGCATCCATAGTCACTGAAACTCGCGCTGATGGCATGCCGAGTACCCGGTGTCACTTCAGAGAACATGGATTTTCTCTGAACTCTAGTAGAATTCTCATGTGTTCTTGGCGAGACGCGACCAAAAAGCAATATCAGTGTTATATAGTGAATTAATCAATTGTTTTCCTACTGTATTATCGAACAATTGTCTTCAGTTTCGGCTTCTGTGAAAGATGTTTGAAGAGTTCCAGACAAAACATTTTCAGAACAACAACAGTGACAGTGCCTTAAATATAGCGCGTCCAGCTTTATTCATGATTGATTGAAGAATTGATAAGTATCCGGAAGGTTCGAATCCCACATTTGTGAGGTTCTTAAAGGATCTCTTGTATGTGCGACCTGCAAAGTCAATTTATCAGAACATTTTGGATGTTAACTTAGTATTGTGCTATCTCAAGAAGTAGTCTCCAGTAAAGTTGCGATCATTAAAAGGTCTAAGTTTACAACTTACAATGTCGATTGTATTAACCCATGTGACCAGAGTACACACACTGCAGTATTTCTCAAGTGTTGATGTTCAGACGTTCAGTTCAAAGTTTATTATGTATTTTGACGACCTATTGAAGCAAAGTCGTCCATCATGTACATTTTTATATATTGATTTACAATCATACCCTCGAGACAGGAGGCTGTGTGTTTATACAGCTATGAAAAAAATATTGAAGCAGACAGATAGCTGCAAGGAAAACAGTAAATAAGAGAGGCTGGTCATACGTTATGTGAAACCTTATGCGTCATTATATAGAAATACCTTCAGCAGATGGATTCGGATAGTTATGGTTAGGGCTTGTTTTGACAAATCAGTGTACAAGTCACAAAGTGTGTGAGCAGCAGCTTCCTCAAAAGCTAATATCAGTTCAGTGCATTTTAATGCGATAATGAGTGCTGCACGATAGTCTAATGTTGGGACATTTTCTAAGTTCGACCCAATGATTCCTTTAGCAGGGCAGCCCTTATGTGTAAGGAAGAGGCTGAAATATGCCTTCTAAAAAAATATTGAATTCCAGCTTTCAATGCTTATTTAATACCGTCGTAATTATGATGTTATAGAATTTAAAAATTAAAAGAGACTTGAAAAATGAAGTTGAATTGTTATTCTATTAGTCATAGAATTACGGAGATATTAAATGCCTCCCTCCCCGCCCATCTCATTGTACATGTGCAGTATTTATATTTCATACTTGCCTAAAATTTTAAAAAATGTAATGCGAAAATAATTTGCTTTAAAGACTGATGCGCATGCGCGGCGGACAAAATCTCATCGTATCCCTACGTAATTATATGACTAATAGAATTAAGATTCAACTTCACCTTACAATATAAGTACCGTTTAATTTTTAAACTAAATCAGATAGATTAACATGTTTGCTGTATCATTGCTAATGTAGTTTAATAGCATGCAATAATGCTATTTGAATACACATTATTGCAAAGTGTGGATTGCAGTTTCCCTGTGTGAATGGTTTAAAGAAACTCCTACAATACATTAATCGTAAGTACACATGTTATTTGATATTGTAAATCGCGCTAAATTACAACATATCAATGTAGATCCCGTTTGAAGATCAATTTTCGCAATTTTAAACATTTCTTACTTTGCAAGTAAACATGTGAAGTTTCATTTTTATTTGTTTGGTAAAACTATAAATAGATTTATATACACCCACCCAATCATGCCTTACGCTTTTGAAAATACATGTCCTATTTCAGTACGTCGGTTTACAAATTGTTTACCAGAAGTCTTTCCTAAAGTATTCACACTTGAAAGTCGTAATAAACACGAAATTGTTATATTGGGCTGATGAGGTCGCCGTGGTGTAATGGATATGGTGTCCGCCTAGCGACCGGGAGGTCACGGGTTCGATCCCCGCTGTGGGAGCGTTCTTTCGATCTCCCATATAGACACCAAGTACTGGTTCTAGGCCCAGGAAACGGACTCGAGAGCATTTAAAACAAGTAGGAATTACTTTCTATGCAATCGAGCTAAAATAAATAGGTTTAAATTAAACTAACAAATTGGTATTAAGACTGCATGTTGTAATGTTTAAACTACTCGTATTGTGTTTATTTAATGGAATATTTGGAATAATTATAACCTTCTGTTTTGAAAATCGTGTACATTTAAAAATCGTTGTACACGTCGACAAGTTTAGCAAATATATACAACGACCCATATGATTACGCTTTATAACAAATTGTATATATTTGATAAAATATAACCGCCACTTCTTGATAATAAACTATAACTGTGACTGACTTATTCCGCTAAGATATATGTACCACAATAAAAATGTTATTGTGCAAATAACAACTACTTTATTGTAAACAACCTAAAAGCTACAAGACTGATTTGAATAATAATATATGTGTTGCTTTCAAAGACGGACACATTTGTTTGGGCATTTAAAAATATCTTATTACATCGGAGGAGCATGGAACTGCGGACAAAGAGTTTGGTTTGGGTTACACAAAGTTCCTCTTCTATTTAACCAGACTGAAATCTAGTTAGATTGGTGTTACTCTGTTATCGTTTAAATTAATAATGTATGCTATTATTGTGTTTCAATCATCGATCGTTTAATGTGAACCATCTGGATAGTCCGTCCATTATATATTGTTCGCAAATAAAAAGGAAAATAAAAATATAAAGTTTTCTAAGCTTTTCATTGACCCGTATCTGCCGGTCTTGTCTTTTAATACTTATTTTGAAACAGTTTCTTCTTTGTGTCATAGTTTTACAGAGCTGAACAACTTCCCCGGTCTGTTCCCAACTGTAGTGGAATACCAGAAGTATGCTGGTGATTATGATCATGTTGATAATGATAATTATAATAGCGAAAATCAAGGCGGTGATTATAGGAACGACTACGACGACGAAGACGATAATAATGACGACGACGGTGCCGTTACTGGTCCAGCTGCCACTGGTGATGATGATAATTAACGTGATGATAATGTTGATGATGGTGATGACGACGGCGTTGATAATAATGATGACAAGGGATGTGGATGACATTAAAAGGTTATAGTTTACATTTCGGGATAAATAACAAAAAAACATTTAATGTATATATGAAATATACACACACATATATATATATATATTTCTTTATCGAATAATATTTTTCATGGAAATAGAATGTTAAATGCATGTAAACAATTCTGATTAGCCTGCTTCATCTTTAACAATGTTCAAGTTAACAATAAATACACGTACCCCAAATCGGATTATAACATTTAACATCAATACAATAAGGGTTCTTAACATTCAGCACGTTGATGCTAATATATGCTTTTATCTCACTACAAACATCATAACGTGACGGTCACAATATATGTAAAGATACGCTGTTTAGTATGCACTCAAAATTATATTTTAATTATTTTACTTAGTAATTAAGATATGTTTAATTGCACGGTAATACATTTACTGCATACTGGATGCATGCCCTGAGTTTGAAAGAGTGCAGTTGTCGGTTTTTCTCTCGTTAAAGTGCAATTACTTAATCGTTAAGGAAGAAGCTTTGATGAAGTATAGTAATTTGATAGTATTCTGAAGAACACGTAATGCTCAATTAAATCTTTTTCCACGGCATGTATCTATACACGGTGCGTATACATAATGTTAATAACGAGACCATGGTTCTCACTCATTGTAAGATTGAATCGATCTTTTGTCCTGATACAAACAAATACGACTTTGTATGACACTTAGATGGGACTATGTGACATTCGTGTTTTACTTCAATTGGTTATAACTTTTCGGCCTAGTGTACGCATTGAAATCAGATGTTTGGATCGTTTCCAGCCAGCAAACAAACAGCGTTCCCAGGAAGTAATTAAACCAATAAGTGTTAAAGGGACCGTCAACCACGAATGACGAAAAAAGAAAAGTTCCAAAATACCGTCTTTCTTTCGAATTATTATTTTATGTTGATTAATCTATCACGACTAGCATATTACAACAGAACAAAGTTGTTCAAGTAATTATTGGGTACCGGTACCAGGTAACTACCAGTTAACGCCAGTAGATTGATCATCATCGTCCCGTGGTTAAACAAAATGATCAATCTACGTGCGTTATTTATAGTGTGTATATCGTTATGTCATCTATTTTCGCGATGTACTTTCGGTTTCACATCACGAAATTTTATTACCGAATATACTGAACATATGAACTTTTTTCAAGTAATGTTATATACCTTTCGTGATATTTTAATCAATATAAACTAATAATTGTACACAAATACGGTATTTTAGAACTTTTATTTTTCCGTGGTTGACGGTACCTTTAACAACTAAATTCAATACATACTTGTACCATGAACATAATTACAAGTGTCTCCGAACAGAATTTAAATTACACTAATGCGTTTTTTGGTATTTTTGAAAAGGAATTTTGCACATTGGTAAGTCATGTAGTTCTAAATATAAGGAAAATATAATTACAAGGAATTAACGTTCCAGCCCCGTTATATATCAGAGGTATGCGAATAGCCTATAACAGGTGTAGTGAAGTGATTTATAGTTATCTTAAAGCGTTCTGACTGTCATTATTAACTTAAAACTCCAGTTAATTAAAATAGGGCACAATAAGACACGTTTACATACTCAAACTAACACATGTTCTTTCAAGATGCATATAGTACAGGCTCAAACTAAACATCTTAACAGAAAGGATTAGTTTAATGAAGTTTGAAAAATTATATATCTGCAGAACAGAACAAGTTGTTAATTCGTTTCACGCCACCAAGTTGATTAAACTTAATCGGGATGTTGCAACGTGTTATCTGTATGACACAGTATAAAGGGGCCCGAGCTTAAATAAGATTTTTTCGTGCTGGTTATTTTGTGCGTGTTTTTATTTTTTAAGCGTAAATTTAGACCGTTTTACGAACATTTAATAAAGACATACGTTTAAGAAATCTAGAGAACACAATTGGAACTATTTAAGTTTATTTAAGGCTCATTATTTTTCATGTTGAACATTTCAATCGTGAATTAACATGTTATTAAGAATATTTAATAATATTTCAGGCAACATGTAAAACGTTATTTAAATAATAATATAAGAAAGTTGTAGACAAAAGTTGATATGTCCTTTTCAATACAAAAGTATGACATATCCTGACATCTTACACAGTTTTGCAAGCGAATAACTCCGATACTTGTTCATTTTAATCACAAAATTCATTTCCGGCTAGTTATTTTTGTATTTGCTTGAGAGCGATTTTTAAATAAAAGATTGCTAAAAACCACTTTAGTTTTAGACTAAACTAGATACATAATTTTAATTAAAAAAAATCTCTACCTGAAAATCTTACAGAGTTTCGATAACAAAGATTTACGAAACAATTTTAGAATCACAAACTTCATTTCGGCTATAGATTTGTATATTACCTTTACAATGACACTTACAAGGGAAATATTAATAGCGAAATGGTAACTGTTTAGACAAACAAAGAGATGTATTATTCAATTCAAGAAGTCGTCCTAAGTCTTTAATCTTACAACGTTTCTTAATGAATATCTCCGGAAAGTATAGAAAGTACGACATTTAATAAGAAATAATATAGGCTTAAACAAAGGCAGATATCAATTTAATTGTCTACATCGATCTTAAATCTATCTAATTAATATCAAAGATCTATACAAAAAATATGGTCTGAATGGATGTTTCCAATCTGCATATATTGATAGAACTTTGTTAATATCTACGGCACTATTTACGCTAAAATCACAACGTTTACTTCCCACTTTAGATATTTCTATACCTTTATAATTATGCTTGAATAATTTTATTCCATAAAGAAATAATTAAATTATATACAAAGACATTATGCTGAAAGGTATGCTTAAAAATGCCAACTCGGCCTTAAACATTACGTGTTGTCACTGAATATTGTTGCAGAGGCACATATTTTATGAATCTATCGTGTATATTTTTAATTTAAATTATCTTGATTTACGATGTGATACATATCGACACTTGGTTTCATGTTTCACTTGTTTTCAATCCTAATGTGCGAAGTCATAAAGTACTGTTTATTGGAATAAAGCGGGTGTACACTATGATAACGTTGTAATCTGTCAAATTCTTCAGTACCGTTTTCAATCGCGAGTTACGTAATAGCCAATATGGCGGCGGCCATATTATCGATTCTGGGATTGTCTATATGGCAATAAGGGCTGAATCGTACCAGTTATAAATGCCAGAAATTAGTTCGTTTGCATAAAATACTATCTGACTTCCTACGATTACAATATAAATATATAAACAACTCAAATGTGACCTTCACATGCCGACTTATGGACTCTTACAAAATTTATGTTATGCCGTGTTTCGTAATTGGACAGAGGGTTTGTATTATATGGAAGAGAGATTAGACCCTCGCTAATTTGGGATTACTTGTAAAATGCACATCGGCGACAGAAATAATTAACTTTTACAATCGAAACCGAAACTGGTATGCAATTGGTCTTTCAAATGTTGCAATGCTATTCTTTCAATTACCACTACATTGGTCGAACCGATCGACTTGAACACTTTCCTTACATATTTTAGGTTTGAGACACGGATAAGAGAAATATATATGTTTTGTTCTCTTGAAAACAAGGAACATTTTCGGACGTGTCCAAATAATATAAAACGATTTATAATAAAATTAAATATTGAAGTTGAAGAACTCAGTGATTGTTCGGTTATGAAGTTATTTCAGATACTATTACCATATATAAGTGTAATGTACTATTCTGGTTTAATTTTATTTGATTGTGGAAGTAAGGTGTCCTGTGACATTCAAACACGTGCTATCATCGTTGACTGTCTACAAGTGATTTTAACATATCATTTCGTTTAGGTAGGTTCATCTAGTAAAATGGACTTTTATAACGAAATTGCTGCGTGAGTATATCCTTAAATTTTCGAAGGTGTAATTTTCTCCCTTAATTTTATGTCGATATATTTTATTTGTTTGGTGAATTCAACTTACATCTTAACGAGTAACATGTATCGCCAATACACATGTCTATTGAAGAGGAAGAGTTATGGGTAATTAAAAAAAGATTATATGTATATTCAATCACATGTTAGGTTTATTTACAGCTAGGCCACATAAAACAAACATAAAAAAACGAAGAATATGCTCGCAATTTAATTTTAATATATAGTCCAAGTTTTAACTAATAACTTAATCCACGAGAAAATAGTTCATCTGAAAAAGATAAAAATACCGATATCACATCATGCATTATTGTAGTGAAAATAACCATACATAATTGTATAATACTTGTGCAGTCTACCGTTTAGGTTTTATTCTCTTATAAACTTATTTGTTTATGTATGTATATATGTCATAAAGTTAACGTTCTGTAGAATCAATCCTTTATAGTTTATCTGACAATTATGTGGTTAAATGTTGCAATTTTATTTCGTTAAATTGTCAAAAATATGGTATTATGTGTCTAGTTCACCTGCAAATTCCATTTCCTGAAGGGGATTGCTTTCTCCAGACTGAATTCGAAAGAACAGCGTTCAGCAATGGGGCAAAAACACTCGAAGACATTGGGTAACTATTTATGTTTTATTTTCTATTTGTGTTTCCGAATTAATTTCGAACAAATCCTGTGTTTAGAATACTTTTATGTACTTCATGATCTGTTATAATTTGCGCACTGCTGATGCCTATTGGATTTAATTATGTTTTATGTTTTTCATGTTTGTAACGGCTACATATTGTGTTCCGCCAGAACCTAAATACCGCACATATTATGCCTCCGACGTGCCTCAAACGGTTTTAAGCGTCACTCGTCATAATGTATTTGTTTATAAAATATACTTTCATTTTATAGAAGAGTCCTGAACAATAAGATTTCTTATTTAATTGTTTATGTCTTACAATATAAATATTAACGTGTAGACATTTATAAATGAACATTAAATTAGACTGTCATAAACCGGTAGTCTGTACGCCAGACATTCAGATGTTATTTTTTTTTGTATAGTGTGGGAAAACAAAGAAATTATAATTAGTATTTTCCACACGAATCGTATGTGTTTTTTTTAAAACTCTTTAATCAGGTGGTAGCTATGTGATTGATGGTCCAGGTTACTTGCTGATGATCAACTTTTCAAAGGATCGTGAAGGTTGATAATTTTGTTATGTTAGGAAAATAATAGATAGATCTATGTGTTATAAATATGAACTTTATTTATAAAAATCTTAATCTTTTATGTGGACAGTTGCTTTTTCTTAATGGATAATGAATTGCTATGATTAATACAATATTTGGATTCTTTAATAGTTATGTTTATACAATATTACAGGTTCTGACCAAGATTGTCAACTTCTTAGAGATTTTTTTGGATTAAAACTGAGATTTGTTATTGACGAGTGTCATGATAAGACCAAGGCAGAGTTAATACAGCACCTAAAGCGTGTGAAGAAAAAAGTTAACAAACGGTATTACTGCTTCATTTGCGTCATCATGGTTCACGGAAATGAAGTAAGACATCTGCAAAGCATGCACGTATACTAATATGACATTCTTTCCGATATCAGTATGCATTTTTGGAAACTGTGTTTGACTTCGCAGTGCGACGACTGTTCAAGACTAGCTCTGACAATGTCTACATAATTATATTCATTTATATTAAACAAATGCCATACACATTTTAAGGCTGCCCGAAAAATCCATTTGTATACGGTATGTAACATTTTAACAAAATTAAAAACATATTAACACAACAATGTACATTTGGATCAACAGAACAATGTACATTTGGATCAGATCACCATCGTTCAACCGGCGCACGAAAACTTCATTTCACAATCTAAACCTCAGAAACATTGCATAACGTCAAGTAAAGACACTTTTGATGAATACATTTTAATGGCGTGATACCCTTACTGTACTGTATACATTATGGAAAAGCTATAGCAACAGCACTGTCGATTTACGGGTTTAGAATTAGCGGATTGCTAAAATTGTCGCCATTACTTAGTTATTGTCTTCGGGAGTTAAGTCTCTGTTTCTTCGTCCAATTATCGTTAATTTGAATTTTACAAATGCAGTTGATACTTGTTTGTATTCAATCATCTGTATCATGTCAATTTGTCTTATTAACAATTGATTAAAACAAAACCCAGTGATGACCACGTACTAACGCCTGTTCCTAATACCCGCACAGATAAAAGACGTTTATATTAGAATTTAAATGTATTTCATCGTTCAAATCTCTACTCCTTAGTTCAAAATAAAAAATAAATATATGTTAAATTATGTAACATTCAATCGCTGAATAACATTTTCCTACGATATTCTCAGACCTGGCTTATATTATTAATGTTCTGTTGGCCATTCATTTTATGACATTCATTGTTGAATTTGCATTTGGCTATTAGTACTATAAAGAGTCGTGTGTGTTTTTCAATGTTTTATTTTTTATTTATGTTTGCTGGGTTGGATTTTTCAGACCGGAATTGCTACTTGTGATGACCCCATTCATCCTAATGAAATAAAAGCAATGTTTGATAACACAAGGATGGCCAAATATGCAGGTAACAAACACCTACCACTGAGTGTATATAATCTTTAAATAATACCTCCAATATCGCCTAAAAATAACGTGATTAAAATCGCTTGGGGGTTATTTTTAAGAAATAGTTAATTGTAGCGAGAATTGTTAGGATAATGCCAATGTATTTCCAAAGAAACTGTTTTTGTTTACATTTGATATGTCATTATCATATTGATTTTGAAAATGAACATGTGCCTTTTGTTTACAGAAGACTCGTTCACATCATGATGCAACAAATGTATTATATCATAAATATATAGTTCATTTTATTTGAAATTAATTTCTCCTTTTGTATCAATTTACTTGACAGAACAAAGTATTGACTCACCCAAAAGTTTCTTGTTGATCGAAAATATGGTAAATTACGTCACAGTGACATGATGTTATTTACATTATGTAACTAATAATCGACTTTAAATCATTTTATTTATGGATACATGAAATAGTTATAAAATAAACTTGCAATATATATTGAGATTTTAATATGTTTGATGTACTAATCTTTTAACAAAGATGACTCAACGACGTAGATAAGTGTATGTTTGAATTAAATACATGAGTTCTATTCACCTCGAAGATTTAATAATACAATAACATACATGCAATCCGACTTTGTTACAGGTAAGCCAAAACTATTTTGATTAATGCGTGTCGTGTGGAGACATCATCTCAGCCACAAACGAACCCGGATGGCTCCCCAGTTGAACATGATCCATCGCAATATTTGTTTGAAGCCGGCGATGTTGCCGAGTTTTACTCAACTGTGTCAGGTATGTCTAATTCCGGTGAAACTTCTAATAATAGCATTACCTAATTGCCATAGAAGCTATATAAATTCTACATGAAAAATATTGATAATTATTCAATGAACATACATAGTTTAAAGTTATATGATTTAAACATATGAATAAGTTAATTCTCTATATTTAGGACCCACCTTCATCCAGATGTGTGTAAACGTTTTCGAACTACACTATCGAGATAAAGATATTTGTGGCATGGCGACACAAATAATCAATAACCTTCACCTTAGTCCCGTTCAGGAAGCAAAATTCAAATGCAGTTTAAAAGCCAATTTGTATCTGGCCAACATATAAAAAAGAAGACCATTGAGATCCGGTCGAATCAGAAATCACAATACAAAATTGCGTACTTATATAAACTATCAACAATAAATAGCGGTGATGTGAACATGATGGTGCGGCATGAATTGTTTATGTTTAACCCTTTTTCATTATGTATAAGTTTGACCAAATGTATCAATTTGTATAAATATCATGCTTTTGGAAATAAAATATGTTGAAAGATAAAGAAATAATATGTTAACGTTTGGAGTGTTAAGTGTTAAATGATTGTGACGCGGGTCGGATAATTTGTATTGATATCATACCAATTCTTAGTTGCTGTTATCGTTTTATTGATTTTGTGCACACAATCTACACATTTGCTAATCATTACACCATCCAAACTCCGTTGCATTAATATTAATAGATGTTATTCTGTACCTATTGTATAATATATAAAGGCATTGCCCTCGTACATGTCATATCCAAATTCGGTTGCATGTAACACCTATTATAATTGTATGTGTTATATATTATCAGGAAAGAAACCTATTCACATTATCGATTGAGATATACTGCAAATGTACAGCTTTATTAAAGGAAACGCAATTAAAGCGAACAGCTAGTAAAACCAAAGCTTACATTTTAAGACCGACCTGCAGTAAGTTTCACGTCGATCAGACACCTGAATAATTTGTTTGACGTTTTTTATGGATCCAGTGATTTTGTTTTGTTTGCATGGATCCGATGATTTTAATAATTCTTTCAAACTTTTTTGACAATCTTAAACCTACCTGTCTAAAAAACCAAAATATAAACCAAAGATGTATGATAGTGTTTGAACAGTAAACATAGGATGTGATCCAGAAGAGGCGGAGGCTGGTTCCCAACACAAGTGCCGCAAGGCGGCAATGGTAGCGTGCGTTTCTTGATACGACACTCTCTATATAGACGTGGTACCGCAGCGCGCGTGGTGACACGATGTATTTTGTATTAATTTTGTAATAACTTGTAGTAACTTTTTATACACACCTGAAAATCCTAGCACTCTTCCGATCGCTTCTGTTTTGTATTATTCCCATTTAAGTATCGCTTTAATATGACTTGGGTTGATTTTGATACCTTGTATGGAGTCTAAATGACCAAGACAGATCACTTTCGGTTTAATTAATTCACACTTGGAGTCTTAGAGTTTAAGCGTATTGTCTCTTAAAACACATTATCTAAAAATCAATGAAGTGATTAATTTTTATCACAATCGCAAATAACATAGCAAATGCAATTGCATGTGTTTTATAGTGTGATTACTATACTAGACTCATATTCAATCGACTTTTACATTTGCCCCCCCCTGAGCACTGGGATATAAGTGGTCCGTTTACATTTGGCGCAGTATGCAGCCACGTCACATTGGCTATTTTCCCTCACAGGTTCGGCGCAGTTTGCAGCCACGTCACATTGGCTATTTTCCCTCACAGGTACGGCGCAGTTTGCAGCCACGTCACATTGGCTATTTTCCCTCACAGGTACGGCGCAGTTTGCAGTTTGCAGTTGGCTATTTTCCCTCATAGGTACCCATTTATACTTCTGGGTGAAGAGGAGAAAGCGTGGGATTAATTATTTGCTCAGGACAATTCCGTGGTTTGAGCGGAATTTTAAACCACGGACCTTCCGGTTCCTAGACCAGCATCCTACCACTAGACCACGGTCATACACATGTAGTGATTAATGCATGAAATTAACATATATACAGAAAATTTACTCACGATAATCCGTCGGATCATAAATACATAAAACACAACAATACGCATAAATCCTACACATATGCGTAATCTCAAAAACGATCTATACACGTGTCAATGCACTATCCAAACTAAATGGCGAATCCAGTCCGAATACTGTACAATGAAGAATCCAGACGTTTACGTGAGTACGTAAACTTATCGGGTCATCATTATAGAGAAAGTTTACTGAACATTTTTTTTAATGTTCGGCAAACACGTGTTGTAACGAAACCCTGCAAGTTCAGTCGACGGTGATTTCGGGGATAACTCCCGAAAGTGTGTATGTCAAATCGCAAAGGTGTTGTTGGCCAACTTTAGCCAAATACGTTGCGCGATGAGTCCACGTCAAAACGAATGACTTCAAACGTCGCTTTCTTAGTTACCATGGATATGTTGCCAGCTGGTATAATGTTGGTCTTTTGTGGGTACATATTTGAAAGAAGTGTATCGAGTAATCTAACGTTATTTAATAAACAATTATACATATAAAACAACAATTATAGTTATCCCAAAGAGAAAAATGTACGCAACACAAAACCCAATTTATACGACGAAAGACAATTCAAAAATACAGAACGAAAAAATATATAGGCAAAGATTTTAGATCTTTCATGGAAATGTATAAAATAAAACTGTTAATCATTCGACGCATTTAAATAACTTGTAGACACAGAACTATGATAAATTAATAAAAACTATTGAACTAGTAAGTAAAAAATGTATCGCCATCAGTTCGCCAAGCAAGCAATATGTAAAAAAGATCGTAAATCTGTTTCATCTACATTCCACAATATACGTCTACTGAAAACCTTTGAAGGTTGAAATATGACAAATTTAAAATATGTAATGGGATAGATTTTTCTGCATCCAAACCATTGTGGTATTTAATATAGTAAACACTTTACTTCAGACACAATATTAAGCGAGACATACGTGTTAATATCCACTACAACCATTACAATTTACAAACTATTAACATGAACAACTTTAGACTTCACCCACTTGTTCCTTTCTTTGCAAATCATTTTTGGGTTAAACCGCTGTTCGGGCTATCTGCTCATCACTGTAAATACTTAACTAAAAACTGTATATACAGACAGAAACTGAGAACTTTTTTAACACCATTACGTTTTAGTAAGCGATTAAGTAGTTCGATATATTTGGACGTTAACCATTTAACCTGGTATTAATATTTTCGAACATCTGCATAATATGGGCATTTTATAAAATAGAGGATATTAGTTTACTTTGGTGGAATGCCGATTTTAATTCACGAGTGATCATAAAAATGATATGTTCACGAGTGGCGCAGCCACGAGTGTTAATATATTTTTTATGATCACGGGTGAATGTGAATTAAAATCGAAATTTCACCAAGTCCAACAAATTTCGTTTTTATTTATGCTTACAAATGATTATTTTTGATTACTGTTGTAGTTTTGTCGTTCTGAACAATATAAATTCCTGTACAAAGCCCCGCTATTGTATTACATAAGGAATCTAATCTGTTGTTTTTATTATGATCAATTCAGAGTAGATTCCCTTGGTAAATGCCTTTGATTGGAGTTACCATGGGGAAACCAAAGATATTTAAAATGGTTCCGGTAAAACAATGAAAATTATCGATGATGTTCACTGTTATTTTTCACTATATAAAACAGTGAAATATCCGTTTTAATTCACTGATATTTCTCTATAAACCGACGGTTAGCATAGAATAAAATTAATATTTATCCTCGATATACTTAATATTGAAATGACCATGTTCTGATTTAATCCAGATATTTTGTTTGACGGGAAATGCAATTTTGCTCTTACGGCACGTGCCTATGCCTTTTTATTATTAATACTTTCAAAGATCGGCGAAAAAAACACGTGTATTTCCTTATATCATTAAACTAGATGAGATGACACATTGACATTTCAATTAGTTATGTACTTGTTTGGTTTGTTCATTACTGGATAAAGTTATGGCAACCGCCCAAGTGAGCAGTGAGCAGTGAGCGCCTCGACAAGGAGCGCGACACTTCATAAACCACCTGGCGTATCACTCATCGCAATCGATTAAAAAGCGTGTGTAACCTGAATACCGCAAGTTGAATAGAATACACCAGAAGTCACGGGTAAAGAAGATCTGAGCGCGACTCATAAGGCCATTGACATAGCTGAAAGCATGGATTAAACACGTTCTGATCATAACGTTACCTAGCCATGCAAAGATCCAATAGTTTATGAACAATGTGATTATTTTCATTGTTTCGATGGCCTTGAAAAAGGTTATAGTCAGGTCATTTTGTGATAAATATTGTGATAGCTAATATGAGAAATTGTTATAATTAATTCAGGATGGGAGCGAAACCGGTATAGATATTCGAAATTATTTCGAATATATAAAATATGTATGGTTGTTTTAAATAAATGTTCTCTCTTTAAGAAAACAGATGCATATAAATGCGCCACGGTCATGATCACGTATGTAGCAGGGATACCACGGATTTGATGGCAAATACAAGCGTTGTGCCGCGAAGAATTTTAATACGTTTCTGATATGTATATCAACTGAAGGTATGCATAACGTTTAATCAAGAATCAATTATGTGATTTATCACGAAACACGGTCACAAGAAGACACCTGATCCATATAAACAGACTAAGTTTAAATTTGAGCTTTTTTCGTAACCAGTTCAGAATTAGTATTATTTGATCTCTACTTATTGAACACAATTATGTGTTGATTGAACAAGCAGCGATTCGCTTATAATGCTATATCGACTTGATATGACGCTATACTTAACGTTGCAGCTCCTTATTTGCAATTGAATTTATTCGTAAGCATTAAAATTCGATCCAGCTAAGACAAGCAAGATGTTTTCAATACACTACGGTATGTGCATACGGTATGTACAGTATGCTGGTTGTTCGACAGAAAAAAATAACAGCGAACTAACTCCAAAAATACTTTATTGAGTCATGTTTCTTGCATTAAGCACTTCCTGTCAATGGAATTTATATTTTCCTACCATTCCACATTTAACATAATT